>NC_142068.1:40917500-41219545 GCF_059756535.1 Pantherophis guttatus
AGTGGAAAGATGTTACAGGAATTCAGTGCTAATCTAGATTTGGTTCTCTTTGAAAAGAAGCCATTAATGGATTTTTAATGATTTGGAAAATTCTAGTGTAATTACAAGAATTCAGACTTACTACAGTCTGAAGCAGCTTAAACACTCTAACAAATACTTTAATACCATTGGTCCTCCCTCAGAACTTCTAGGCAGACAGCCAACACCTAAATTGCTCCAATTGAGCTATCTGTATTTTATATTTCAATATCTTTTGCAGTTTCATTCTGAACAGAGTCTCTGTTCCTCATATTTGATATTATCCTTAAAAGAAAGGCTGGTATCAACTCCATAATATATATGCTCTTGCATTAAGAAACGGTTGGCTAAATATTTCATTACTATGGCAAAACTTTACTTGAATTTGCCCAAGAAAAGAATACGCTGTACTGCAGTATTCAATAACTATATTTTACATGCACCACGCAAATTCTTTCCTATTTCTTTTTCTCAGAAGTGCTCTTTCTCCCTTTTCAGGCCATTAGATCTAGTTACAGTACTCTAAATATGGTAGAATCATGGACAGGGCTTCAGGGCGGGTTACAGCACGGAAACAGCATTGGTCGCATTGGTCGATGATCTCTGGAGGGCCCGGGACAGGGGTTGCTCCTCTGTCCTGGTCCTCCTAGATCTCTCAGCAGCTTTTGATACCATCGATCATGGTATCATGCTGCATCGGCTAGAGGGGGTGGGAGTGGGGGGCACCGTGCTACGGTGGTTCTCCTCCTTCCTCTCTGACCGTACGCAGTTTGTGTTGATGGGGGACAGAGATCAACTTCCAGGTTCCTCACTTGTGGGGTGCCACAAGGGTCGGTCCTCTCGCCCCTTCTGTTCAACATTTATGTGAAGCCGCTGGGTGAGATCATCCGTGGCTTTGGGGTGAAGTGTCAACTGTATGCCGATGACACGCAGTTGTACATTTCAACCCCAGGCCACCCCAATGATGCCCTTGACGTGATGTCCGCTGCCTGGAAGCCGTGCAGATCTGGATGGGGAGGAACAGGCTCAGACTCAACCCCTCCAAGACTGAGTGGCTGTGGCTCCCGATGGCCTGATATAGCCAGCTGACACCATCGCTGGCTATTGGGGATGAGATCTTACCCCCCTCAGAGAGGGCTCGCAACTTGGTTGTCCTCCTGGATTCACGGCTTTCCTTGGAGGATCATATGACGGCCGTGGCCAGGGGAGCTTTTTATCAGGTTCACCTGATCTCCCAGTTGCGTCCCTTTCTGGATCAGGACGCCCTGCACACAGTCACCCATGCCCTCGTCACTTGCTGTCTGGACTATTGTAATGCTCTCTACATGGGGCTCTCCTTGAGGAGCACCCGGAGGCTCCAGTCCAGAATGTGGCCGTGCAAGTAATAATGGGGGCAACTTGTCGGTCCCATGTAACACCCATCTTGTGTGAGCTTCACTGGCTCCTGGTGGTCTTCCGGGTGCGCTTTAAGGTGTTGGTTACCACCTTTAAAGCACTCCATGGCTTAGGACCTGGTTACCTACAGGACCGCATTCTGCCACCGATTGCCTCCCACCGACCAATACGCTCCCACAGAGAGGGCCTCCTCAGGGTGCCGTCAGTCAGACAGTGTAGGCTGGTGACCCCCAGGGGGAGAGCCTTCTCTGTGGGGGCCCCGGCCCTATGTAATGAACTGCCCCCGGACATACGAAGGATCCCCGATCTCCGTGCCTTCCGTCGCGCTCTGAAGACCCTATTATTCCAGCAAGCTGGTCTGACAGGATAAAGGTTTTTAAATTGGGTTTTGATAGGGGTTTTTAAATGATTTTAGTTGGATATTTTAAATTTGGCCGAATGATTGAATTATTTTAATAAGCTTTTAACTTTTGTTGTATATTGTTTTTACCATGGCTGTTCACCGCCCTGAGTCCCTTGGGAGAAGGGCGGTATATAAATATAATAAACTAACTAACTAACTAACTTAGCAGACAGAGGGCAATTCCACACCGCAGTTTAAACTGCTTTGCTCCCATGTTGTCTTGAGTGTTTCTTAAGCCAAATTCAGGTATTCCAATCCAGATTGCAGTGGGTTGGCAAATGGGCTGGGTTAGTGCTCGGTCTGGACTATGTCCACTACAACTGATCATTCTCCTGCTTCTTTCTCTTCTTATCTGTTCAGGGAAGGCAAGTCTCATTGGCTGGCTAGTATACCAATGCCTTTCTTTCACTTTAATGGATTATTACTTTCTCAATAGTCATGCCTTTCCTTTGCTTTCCCAGATGTTTGCTTACATGGGTGCTTTCATCCACTCCATCCCTTCACATCTGATCACTCCCTGACACAAAGTAATACATAATTATTTTACATATATTATACTGGTTTATATGTTGTTTTGCCTACAATACATTTTGTGCATTTATATTTTGCCCCAACCCCACCTTGAAAAGAATTGATAATCACTGTCAGGTCTGTGGAGCACATGGCATCAGATCTTTACCAACAGTGTTTTAAAGGAAAAGAGAAGCAGCCTCAGGACTCTTGGCAATGCAGTTTTATAACATGTACATTTCTGTTCTTTAATCTCTTAGTCACACAACTTCTATAGAAAGGCATTCAAGATTCATAAGAATGGTACAGCAAAAGAGGGCTGTCATTTATAACTGAAGTTCTTAATTATAGCTAGCAAGAAATCAGCTTCCATGGGTGGTGCCGTAATCATCAGAATGTTGACAGCAGCGTCTTCAATATTTTACACAACTTGTTTAATCTCTCAGAAGTTTACAGAACTGCCATTAAGATGGAGATGTTGAGCTCTCACTATTTTGTCATCCTTGAACTGTTTTCATTGTATTTTGTTCAGTTATCTGCAAAGATTGAAGAAAACATGATTAAGAATTATAAAATGTAATTTTAAAAACTATGTATTTATATTAAGCATGCCTTACGGGTATGCTTAATATAAAAAAAAGTTATGGTTATAATCTAAAGAATACAAAGATCTACAAGGAAACGCCAAAAGCAAAAGGTTATTTGGTTACTTGGTTGGTTGGTTGATTTAAATGCCACCTGGACAATGTAGCCGTGGATGACTAAGAAACAAAGCAATCAAGATTTTTAAAAATAGTTGACAATAGGCAATAGAATCAATTTTAGGCATCATGGCTCACATTTATATCTCCTCCCAATGGGAACCGATTCATCCCAGCCCCAATGCTTAGGGGAATAGCAATAGGTGAAGATTTATATACTGCTCCATAGTGCTTTTACAGCCCTCTCTAAGCGGTTTACAGAATCAGCATATTGCCCCCAACAATCTGGGTCCTCATTTTACCGAACTCGGAAGGATGGAAGGCTGAGTCAACCTTGAGCCGGTGAGATTTGAACTGCCAAACTGCAGCTAGCACTCAACTGAAGTAGCCTGCAGTACTGCACTCTAACCACTGCGCCACCTCAGCTCTTATAGCTACATATTTTAGATCTTTTATACAACAGGGGGAGATAAATCCACATTCACATATTGAATGGATTGGCCCATAAACTGATTCTGTGTCAATGCCATTCTGGATAATGTTCAGTTCATCTTTCATTGGGATACAATGGTATTCCCCAATACATAAAATTATTGATTGTGAAATTGTTTATTTGCTTCTCTTCAATCTATACTAAAGAAGAAATAACTAATGGGGGGGAGGCTCAATACTATTAAAAGAATCACTAAATTGACAATAAAATATACTATTCCAAAAATTATCAAACTGTTTAACTGGATGGATATTCTTCTAAGAACCAAAATATTACTTGAGAACCAATGTAATAGCGTGTGTAATGTATTGATTGATCATATACATACCATATTTTTCAGAGTATAAGATGCACTTTTTTCCCTCCTAAAAGAAGCTGAAAATTTGGGTACATCTTATACTCTGAATGTAACCCCGCGCAGTGCCCGAAATGGCTACCCGGAACAGCTGCTGCCTTCTCTTACCCGTTCTGTGCTTTGCCTGCTTTAGTCACTGAAGCTCCCTCCGAGGATCAGATGTGCTTTTGAAGCTGTTTTTCAGCCCCAACGCGAGCAAAGTGATCTTCCGAGCTTTGCCTGCTTTTCTAATTGCTGCTCCCTCTGACAATCAGCTGTGCTTTAGAAACACAGACCCAACCAGACCCAACCTCAAAACCAGCAAGTGAACTGTGTTGGGACTAGCCAGATGAATACCTGGTAGGCAGAATTTTTCCCCCTATTTTCCTCTCCAAAAACTAAGGTGCATCTTATACTCCGAAAAATACGGTATAGCATTTAATTGAATTCATTTGATGTTGCCACTATTGTATAGTTTAATAGTATGAATATGTTTTTAATCATTTTAAATAATTGGGGGGGGTGATTTTTAAGAGTAACACACATAGAAAATGATTGGAATCTCTTCTAAGAGAATGAAGGACAAATGGATAAGAGTGTATTAATCAAGACATTTTGAAGGAAACAGTTTTGCAAATTTTTGAAAAAAGATGTCAAAATTTGAGACAAAGAAAAGCTGCTTGTACCTTACTGATTTTCACAGCACTATGATGTCTTCAGGGAAAGGATATCTATATTTTAGGAGGCATTGATATTCAAGCAGAAAGACGGGTCTTCAAAATGAGAGACTCCCTTTAAAATAAGGGGACATCTGGCTCACCTAATTGTGTGCTCTGTGATATGTAAATCAATCCAAAGATGACCTCCTGATTCCAGGCACAGTTAAATTTACTGTCTCAGAAGCATTTCATTTAGGTTTAATAAAAGTTATGATGTGTTGATTAAATATCAGTTGATGGCTAAAAGAGTCCAGTAAAGTTTATAGAGTTGCAAGTTGTAAATTTTGTTGCTGCCTAATTATTTGGTCTGACTTTAGCATTCAATAACAGAATACAACACATTCACAACAGAGAAGAGTTGTAGAGATGAGTTGAAGGAATCAGCAAGAACATTTAACTTCTATTACACATATGTCTAATCAGCAAGAAAACGATGGCAAAGACTCAATAGTTAAATGAAGAGGGTGCTGTTTTGTTTTTTCTTTTTCCATGTACTGGAAGCATACCTCTGAATTCTGCTGTTCTAACATTTCCTGAACAATACACTAACTACCCAAATCTATGTAGGGCCACTCATAAGAAAGATCTACCACACATATAATATATTTATATCTATTAGTAAGCCTTCTCAAATAGAATTGAAATTATTCCAGAGTACATAGCATTGGGCTAAGGGTTCTCCTTGATTTGTATTAATTTTATTTTGATCCTGGGGAAACATATTTCTTTTTACCTGACCTTTTACACTGCAGAGCAACTTGCAATAATATATAGGTGTTAAACCACTATAGTCATCAACTACAAAATATGAAAGCAGATACAATTTTAAAAAGAATTGCAGCAGATATTGTCATAAAACAAATTCTGAAATCATATATAGGACTTCTTAAAAATGAAAACTTGATTGATAAATGAATTGATTATGTGTCATTAAGTTGGTGCTGATTCTTAACAACCACATGGACAGTTCTTTCCATGCCGATATGACCCCCAACCTGATTTTTCAGATCTTCCAAAGTTGCATTCATTTCCATGGTATTTTCAGGAGTCTTTTTCAACATTGAAGTTAATACTCTTTTTGTCCTGCTTCTTCAGAGTCTAATTTTCACTTCCATATAGTATGACAAAGAAATAAGTTGCTCACACAAATCTGACCTGTGTGGGTATAAAGTCACTGAGGAATCTGAATAACTTCCCCAAGGTCTCCGTTGCTATTCTATGAAGTACTGGTTTGTAGTGTATTTCTTGATTGCCAGTTCATTTATTGTTGATGATCAAACCTAAACAGAAGAAGCTGTCCACCACTTCAAATCTTCATTGTCAGTTCTAAGGTTGGTTGCTGTACCTGTTTCATTACTGTGATCTTTATATTTCATCTTAGGCTGGGTTTTTTTTTTTTTTTTACTATGATTCTTGACTTTCATTACAAGAACTCACTGATCATTTGCATTTTCAGCTATCAAAGTTGTGTCATCAGCAGGTTATTGATGTTTCTTGCTCCACTTTTAAAACTATGCTTATCTTTTTCCAATCCAGGAATCAACAGTACCAAGAGAAAATATTTAAACAGACTGGTTCTAGGTCAAAAAAGAAGTGAGATAAGGCTTTCCCCTTATTTACTCAACCCATATATTGAATATATATCGGAAAAAACTTACATAATTAAAGAAACAAACAAATAAATCACAGTAAAGTTTTTACTTGGGCAGATATGACGAAGCTCAAGTTATCATACTTCAGACCCATTATGCCCAAACCCAACTCTCTGCAGTAGGCTCTAATTCTGGGGAAGGTAGAAAGAAAGAGAAGACAACAACCAGCAGCAAGATGGAAGAACTCAGTTACAATGGTAATGAGCACACCATTGGAAGACCTGAAGGACAAAGTTAGGATGGGTTGTCATGGATTGTATCATTGATGTTGCAACTATATGCAGAACATTATTATTATTATTATTTTATTATTATTTATTAGATTTCTATACCGCCCTACTCCCGAAGGACTCAGGGCGGTGCACAGCCAAACAATAAAAACACATACAATACAAAATTTAAAAAATAGAATAAAATCAAATTAAATAATTTTGGCCCCGACAAATTTAAAACCCCAAACTTTTAAAACCAATTTAAAATTGAATATATAAATACTAAAAAATATTTAAAATTTTAAAAATCTTTTATAAAAGAGGGGGAAAATTAGGCCAGGCCGGCCTGGTGAAATAGTAAGGTCTTTAAGGCGCGGCGGAAGGTGCGCAGATCCGGGATCCTCCGTATCTCTGGGGGGAGCTCGTTCCAGATAGTAGGTGCCCCCACAGAGAAGGCTCTCCCCCTGGGGGCCGCCAGTCGGCATTGTTTGGCTGACGGCACCCGGAGGAGCCCCTCTCTATGGGAGCGTACCAGCCGGTGGGAGGCTATTGGTGGTAGTAGGCGGTCCCGCAAGTACCCGGGTCCTAAGCCATGGAGCGCTTTAAAGGTGGTAACCAAAACCTTGAAGCGCACCCGGAAGACCACCGGGAGCCAGTGCAGCTCGCGCAGGAGAGGTGTTACATGGGAACGCCATGTCGCTCCCATTACCACCCGCGCGGCCGCACTCTGCGCCAGTTGGAGCCTCCGGGTGCTCCTCAAGGGGAGCCCCATGTAGAGAGCGTTGCAATAGTCCAGGCGGGAGGTGACAAGGGCATGAGTGACCGTGCGTAAAGAGTCCCGATCCAGAAAGGGACGCAACTGGCGAATCAGGCGAACCTGATGAAAAATCCTCCCGGTCACGGCCGTCAAGTGCTCTTCTAAAGACAGCCGTGAGTCCAGGAGGACGCCCAAGTTGCGAGCCCTCTCCGTGGGGGCCGATGATTCGCCCCCAATAGTCAGTGATGGCGTCAACTGACTATATCGGGACGTCGGAAACCACAGCCACTCAGTCTTGGATGGGTTGAGCCTGAGCCTGTTCCTCCCCATCCAGATCCGTACGGCCTCCAGGCACCGGGACATCACTTCAAGGGCATCGTTGGGGTGATCCGGGGTGGAGATGTACAGCTGGGTGTCGTCAGCGTACTGATGGTACTCCACCCCGAAACCACGGATGATCTCGCCCAGCGGCTTCACATAAATGTTGAACAGGAGAGGCGAAAGGACCGACCCTTGCGGCACCCCACATATGAGGGGCCTCGGGGTCGACCTCTGTCCCCCTGTCAACACAGACTGCGACCGGTCAGAGAGAAAGGAGGAGAACCACCGCAACACAGTGCCTCCCACCCCCAACTCTTCCAACCGGTGCAGCATGATACCATGGTCGATGGTATCAAAAGCCGCTGAGAGATCTAACAGGACCAGGACAGAGGAGCACCCCCTGTCCCGAGCCCTCCAGAGATCATCAACCAACGCGACCAATGCCGTTTCCGTGCTGTACCCGGGCCTGAAGCCCGACTGGAACGGATCCAGATACGTCGTTTCATCCAGGTGCTGGGGGAGCTGTTGCGCGACCACACTCTCAACAACCTTCGCAACAAAGCGAAGATTGGAGACCGGACGATAATTTACCAACATTGCCGGGTCCAGGGAAGGCTTCTTGAGGAGAGGCCTCACCACCGCCTCTTTCAAGGCGGCGGGAAAGTCACCCTCACTCAGCGAAGCGTTTATAATCCCCTGGAGCCAGCCTCGTGTCACTTCCCGGGAAGCCAGTACTAACCAGGAAGGACACGGGTCCAATAAACAAGTGGTCGCGTTCAGTCTACCCAGAATCCTGTCCACGTCCTCAGGGGTCACAGGATCAAACTCATCCCAGATAACATTCTCAAGACCTGCCCCTGTCTCTCCCCCTGAGACTACCCTGAACATCCTGTTTGCAAGGTCTCTTGATTTCATATTGGAATTAACCCTAAATACATCAACCTCTTTTTCTGCATCAGTGGTTGGAGCATAAAGTTGGATAGACATCCTAATAAAGGGTTGCCTGCAAAAACTGATTGATATTATGCGGTCATCGACTGCTGGTCAATGGTCATAGAGACCATTTTTTATTATGGTGTAGATATTTATTTTCAATGTTACTATATTACAGCTGAAGGATATTTATGTTACTAAAGAATGCTAAAGTTTATACTCCATAACACTACAGATAGCATTGAAGGTGAGTTACTGAGTTTTTAAATAGCAGTAGTGGTTTTTTTTAATTATGTATGGAGTTCAGATAAGTTGAACTTTGTTCACAGGTTGTTCATGAAATAATTGAAATCCAGTGACCGAATATGTGAATATGTTATCTCTACATTAAAGAGATAACATTTGTTTCATCAAATCCAATGAGAACAAGGTAGTATAAAAATCACTTGGCAAAAGCCTATTGCTTAAATCACTTACATCTAACATGCAAATGACCTCCTAAAATATTAACTGGAAACAGCTATCTATGTTAGTTGTTATATAAACTGGCTTTCAAATTCCAAATCTAAATCAATCAAATTGTCCAGAGACTCCAACAACATTTTTTTTCTCAAAATTTAAAACAAACTGCCAGAGTAGTCAGGGATCTTCAGAATCCAATGATATTTTAGAATCAAATAGAAGACATTTGCCTTCTATTTGAGAATATCTACAAAGTAAGACATGGAATAGTATAAGCATTCATTCCTGGGATAACATACAGGAATCTAAAAAAACTGGAAAGTAAATTGACCAGTAATGTTGATGAACATAGAAGATGAGAGACACATGACTTTTTGCCTTATATTGATTGACAAATGTAGGTAACATTGCCATCTATCTTGGTTAACTAAGGTACTAACAGAACACAAACAACAATCTGATGACAGATTGCTTTTCAGGATTCCTGACAGAAGACCATCTTATTATTTGGGAATAACTTGTGGACAAATGTAGTTTACAGCTGCAAGGCCCATTTCATCTTAATTATGCAAACAACTTGAAAGAATCAAAATACCTTCATTTAGTTCTGCTGCCAAAAATGTAATGTAATTCTTTTCTCATTTTCTCTCTCTCAAAGTGATTGGTCCATTAAATTGTTTTGTATAGAAAACCAAAATCCTGAAAAAATGCCTTTGGGATTTTCTAACAGAATAAAAATGCTGATACATATTTCAGATGTAACTTCTCCATGTAGTGAGACTGGAGAAATTTTCGTATGCCCTTCATTTAAAAAAAAATATGGTGAATCAATAGTTTTGAATGATTTCTGTCTCAGCTTCACTCATAGGATTTCTATCAGCACATTCCAAACCATAGGGTTAAGTAGCCTGATTTAATACATCATTTTCCATCGTTTCCATTATCAATTTTCACTTAATTAATTCCATTGCTCTAGTACCAAGCTCCACAAAAATAATAGCAAGGATTCTATGGGCAATGGGTATCCTGGATGAAAAATGTAATGTGATCCAGTCAGTTTGTCAGGCCCTTTTTAAATAGAACTCAAAATAATTGTGCTGTTGTTTGACAGGTGGTAAAATTCATAGTGGTCTATTAAATCAATACTAGTATAATGCAGAACACTGAAGATTAAAAACAGGCAGCTAGTTCAGAAAGAGAAGCCATTGGCAAGATTCCTCTATAGTGCCTAATGGATTTGATTTGTGGCAAGGTAGGCTGATATCTGCAAAAAAGAAGACATATAGTCAGGAAGACAAGAATTTAAAAGAAGATCAGCAAAGGAATATTAAGAAGAGAAAAAAAGCAGCTGACATGATTAAAAAAATAACAAGAGGTACCCAGTGCAGAAAGAGGTGCACATGTGCATAAGAATTAGCTTTTTCACTGTTGTTCTAGGGCCATTTATCACTATTGATAGCATGAAATACCTCTAAACCAGTGAATGCTACAACCATTTCAACCAGCCAATTATTGGATTAAAAGGGTAAAATTATGGCCTTTGGGTCTTTCTTTTTGCCATAATGCAAGAGAAACCAATTGTACATATATATGTTCTTGCAGTATGTTTCAAATAAATATATTTATAAGAACCACCACGATTTAAAATATAGGCTGAAACTAAGGCAATGAAGGGATGAAGGTGTGAAGAATTCATTCCATTGCAGAAAGTAAATATACTGGGACAATTTAAAGAGGTCTTAAGAAATGTGGATCTTGAATCTTCCTTTAGATAATTGATAATGTTTCGTTCTACTTATGTTAGTTGTGAACAAAGTGACTGATTACCTTGAATATATTTATGTACTTATAAAATGTCATTTTTAGCCACCTCTTTTCCTACTCTCTGGGTCACTGGGAGTTCAGCACATGTATACAATGAATTGTGAATTCTCACCAACTCTCAGAGGTATTGTCTCCAATAAAGGAGAAAGAGGCATATTAGACCTAAAGCTTAATTTGATTTTGAATTTAATACATACAGCAGATCTTTAAACAAATACAAATATCATTAATTTTGACGGCTGATCACTGAAGAAAGATTAATTTAACTGCTTTATCCTCTGCTTATATCATGAGGAAAATCCATAATCTAAACTAGGCTAGGCTAGGAATGCTTTTGGAAAAGTATCAACTGCAGTTGAGCTTCAAAGGAGACCATCCAAGATTCAACTACCATTGGCAGATTCTGCCATGGAATTAAGCTGCTGTTTTTTATTTGATTGTGGTTCATTGATTAAATCACAGCTGACTGAGTTTTCTCACTATGTTAACCCACCCCCATTGGGTAAAAATATGGCTTCATATAACTTACTAAGACATAAGCAGACAAATTACACTTTAGTTTAGACTTATATGTTAAGCTTTCCCTGACAAAAGAACTTGAACAGCAGCCTTAATAAAATAGAAAAAGATTGGTATAGGAAGATATTACTGATCACTAGACCTATAGTGTCTATAGAAATACCTATAGAAAAGAATATTTGTAGTAGTTCAGGTTTGAACTGTGAGGTTCTTGGTGCTCTCTGAGCTTCTTTGTTTTCTTGCCAACATTTCTTTACCTAGTTTGGTAATGAAATGTCTTTAAGAAAACAACCAAGTTCAGAGAATACCAAGAATCCCACAGAGGTATTTGGCTGACTAGAGATCTTGCTTCAAATCTTTGTAGCCAAACAATCCATGCTATTAAAAATAAGCAGCAGTATCATAAACTTGGTTTAGAAACTGTGTGTGTGTGTGTGTGTGTGTGTGTGTGTGTGTGTGTGTGTGTTCAAGTCAGATTTGATATGGACCAGCAACGTGGATGAGTCCACCTAGGTTTTTGTGGGAACATTTTCAAAAATAGTTTAGATTCACCTTCTTCCTAGTCTGAGAGAAAAATAATCCATGTTTAATTAAGATTAAAATTCAGATTTCCCTATTCTTAGTCCATTACCTTAACCACTTGTAATCCATTGGTCACTAGATTAGTAAAGCATCTGCAAAATTTCACATGACTCAGATAAAAGAAGAGCCAATGCTAAATGTCATTAATATTTTGTGACACTTTTCCCAGATTCTTTGTTGACTTCACTCAATGCTTTGTTTATGTTAAAGCTATTGGGAATATTTCTGTTAATCATGAATATCAATGTGCACTTTCATTTTGAGACTTACTAGTGAATAAATTGTTCTTCATCCAGCATTGTGTAAAGTAGCATGATATATATCCAGGTTTTGTATATTATATTCTGCTATATTGTTGTCATATACTCAAGCTTACATTTTGATAGTGGATGCAAAATTCATCATCCTGAGATTCTTAGCTTTCAATTTTAATTGGAAAAAAGTTTCTGGCTCTTACAGTAACGTAAATGGTTTTGAAAGTTTTCAGGCAACATAGTTTCACTGTCATAAATTGCCATGAACAGCTTTTTACCTTCCTCATGACTAGTGAAAACAAATTACTGTAAGAGGCAGTATAAAGCATAATCCGTATAGGTCAGATGATTCCAATTTTTCTTAGCACAGATTTGTTATTTATTGTAGAGTTCTGATCTAGCAAATGAACAGTTTTAAGAGAAGGTCAAATTACCTTTGGGGACAATACTGTTCTTCTGATCAAGCTCAAGTTCCGTGCTCAGCATTTTTATTCTTGACAAGTAACAGCAAGTGCATCAGAAGCGAAAGTCTTAAATACATAGGAATTAAGAGAAGGCAAAGGCAAACTAATTGCCTGACTACAGGTAGTATAATTTTTTACCAATCTGGCAGTTTAATATATCAAGAAGATACCACGTTGTGGGTTAAAAAATTATTATTGTTAGTGTTAAATTAATATAAAGGAATCGATATTCAAACAAAACCCTGCATAAATGATATAAGGCTACAGAAATACAAATTAATTTTTGTGTTAATAATATGCTAATAAAATACAGTTCATAAAATATAAATAATATAATATTAATAATCATTAAAATAAAAGTAACATTATATATCTAAATATTCGAAACAATAGTCAACAAAAATTGCAAGTGTATACAGCATTAAAAAAGCATCAAATTCATAAGCATAGGATTGAAAAAAAACCAGGAAAGGACTGGAAAATATTTATAAACAGAAGTTGCCAAAGGAGCCTATTGCTATTGCTTTCTTTTGCCACAGTCATGACATTTCTGTTTGCACTGCAAATTTTGCAGGTATTTTGGGTTTTTTTACATAAAAGTTTTTTTATTTTTATTTCTCATAAAACATATATAAATGCACAATCTCTTTAACCATTCTTATCACACATATTATCTTTTGGTTTCCATATTGGTTCATTCTTCATCCTATAACTTTGAAATACATTCGGAGTTGCTCTTCTACCATTCCATATCTCCCTTCTCCCACAACAACCATTCTTTTCCTTCTCCCCTCTTACCCTTCCCTCCCTTCTTCTATTCGTTTCAACTTTCTTCTTTCCTCCTCTCCTTCCTCTTCTCTACTGCCCCTTCCTTTCCGCCACTCCTCTCCTCATCCTCTCTTTGTAACCTCCTCAGGTCTTTGTATTTTGTTGTCTTTTTCAGTTCTTTCTCTTCTATTTTGCTTTCTCCAGGTCCTGCCATGTCCACTCTTTTTTTTTCTTTTTTTGCCTTTCTTATTGATAGTTGTCTTATTGCTAGTGGCAAATGACTGTTAATTTGAATTCTAAAGACCCCAAATACTTTATCTTTATTTTCTATGACTTTCTCTATTTTATGGTTGCACCTGTTCTTGCTTGCAGGCAAATGATATTGCTTGTAGATCTTCCAATGCACCATTATTGTTACTTTGTCATGCCATTGTTTGCAGTCAGCCTATGCAATCTTTTTGTGTAGCAGCTAACCAGGTATTCCACTGTTTGTTCAGTTTCTTTGCAGAGGTAGCACTTGCTGTCTGTTGTTTTCTCAATTCTGGCTTTCTATGCATTTGTTCTTCTTTTTACTATAGTTTGTCACACAATCAGACTGGATTAGCATTATTATTGTTGTTGTTGTTATGGTTCATCACACAGTCAACCAGATGTTCAGACTGAGTTTGGCATTTTTTGTCTGTCTATCGAGTCCTTTTCAAGGTTTTGGGATAGGCAGATGTTTAATGGTGTTAAAGATATCATCGCAGGATGTAAGCTGTTCCAAGTAAAGCTGCCTTTTGCAATTGACTGAATTTGTCAATGCCAATAGTGTTCAAGTGGTGCTCTAGCTGTTTTGGGATTGCACCTAAGGCACCTGTTACTATTGGGACTACCTTTGCTTTCCTTTGCCACAGCTGTTCTATTTCTATTTACAAGTTGTGATTATGATTATGATGATTCATGCTTATTTTATTTATATAAATTGCACATACATATGTAGAATCTTATGATGTCAAACCATAACAAGAGAAAACTGATATCCCAAAAGACTAGAGACAAATTTTGACCAGGCTAAGGAATAGGGGAAATAGAACTACTCTGCCTTCAATCTTCCTGACAAATTTACGTTCACTTGCTAACAAGATGGTGAAATACTTCTTTTAAACAGATGCAATTCTGATTTTCACAGCGCAGCTGCCCTATTCTTTATTGAAACTTGGTTACATGATGATATTGATGACAACCGCATGCAAATTCCAGGATTTCAGATACATAGAGCAGACAGAATTGCAGAATCATCAGGTTAAAAAAAGGGAGGAGGCTTATGCTTATATTCAACAATAGCTGGTCTCAGGATATAACTACAATATATAAATTCTGTGATGAAAACTTAGAGTCTTTACTTATCAACTGTATACCATTTTCCTGTCCACGCGAGTTCTCCTCATTTCTATTAATTGCTGTTTATGTCCCTCCTGTGTAAACAAGGTATTATGAACTCTAGCTGACCAGATTATGGAGGCTGAAGCCAAATACCACAATTCACTGGCCATTATTTTGGGAGATCTAAACAAAGCAAACTTAAGGAAAGAGCTACCAAAATACTTTCAGCATGTCAATTGCCCCACTAGAGGCAAGAATACTTTAGACCATTGCTACACAACACTAAAAGATGCTTATCAGTTTTACCACAAGCAGCTGTGGGACACTCTGATCATTGCATGGTTCACCTTGTACCTGCTTACAGGCAAAATTTGCTTCTTCCTGTGTTAGAATCTCCTCCGCATTTGTAAAGACAGAGTGTGTGTGAGAGAGAGATCACAGAAAGCTGCTCCTTAAAGAAACGTCGCAGCTAGCAGTACCTGAACACACTTATAAGTGGATCATAAGCTTCCTAACAGACAGGAAGCAGCAGGTGAAGCTAAGCAGAATCACATCAGATATCTGTACAATTAGCACAGGGGCCCCACAAGACTGTGTGCTCCCTCCACTTCTCTCTATATACCAATGACTGTTTTCAATTTTTAGCAGAAACCCTCCCATACTACCACCTCTTACAATACTAGACAACACAGTGTCAACAGTAGATACCTTCAAATTTCTAGGTTCTACCATATCTCAAGATCTAAAATGGACACCTAACATCAAAAAGTCATCAAAAAAGCACAATAAAGACTGTTATTTCTGCGCCAACTCAAAAAGCTCAAACTGCCCAAAGAGCTGCTGATACAGTTCTACAGAGGAATTATTGAGTCAGCCATCTGCACTCTATAATTGTCTGGTTTGGTTCTGCAACCCAAAAAGACAGACACAGACTTCAGAGGATAATTAGAACTGCAGAAATAACAATTACTACCAACCTGCCTTCCATTGAGGACCTGTATACTGCACGAGTCAAAAAGAGGGCTGTAAAAATATTTATAGACCCCCCACATCCTGGACATAAACTGTTTCAACTCCTACCCTCAAAACGATGCTATAGAGCACTGCACATCAGAACAACTAGACACAAGAACAGTTTTTCCCGAATGCCATCACTCTGCTAAACAAATAATTCCCTCAACACTGTCAAACTGGTTACTAAGTCTGCATTACTATTAATCTTCTCATCGTTCCTATCACCCATCTCCTCCCACTTATGATTGTATGACAGCAACCTTGTTGCTGGTATCCTTACGATTTATATTGACTGTTTTTTAATATGATTTGATTGCTTATTTGTTCCCTATGACTATCATTAAGTGTTGTACCTTATGATTCTTGATGAATGTATCTCTTCTTTTATGTACACTGAGAGCGTATGCACCGAGACATATTCCTTGTGTGTCCAATCACACTTGGCCAATAAAGAATTCTATTCTATTCTATTCTATTCTATTCTATTCTATTCTATTCTATTCTATTCTATTCTATTCTATTCAATAGCATCAATCCTATACAAATTCTCTTTTCAGAGCACAGAAATCACAGAAATGAAAAACAGAAGGTTATACATTAGATCTGCTACAAGCAGAAAATGCCGGCATCTCAACATAAAATAATTAGTGTAAAATTAATATTTTTCTATTTTAATGATTAAAACTCCTTCAATATTTAATTTGAATAATGGGCATTATCTTACTTTAATTTAGTTGTATTTATTTTAAAGGGATAAAATATATATATTAGTGGGAGGAGTCTAAATTTAAAAAGCAATGGATTCCACTAGCAAACACATTATGTGCAATTCTTCAAGAATCACAGGCTTATTTTAACAAGCACATAGAAACCAGTAGCTCAACCTGGAACAAGGATAAGGAATTGTCATGGTAACTGGATATTATGTAAGCTACAGGTTTAGGACTTTGCCTTTGATTCACCTGAATTCAGCATGTGTGAGGGTGTGACTGTCATCTACTGCTTAAGGAAGAACCGGTCTTCTACATTAATGTTGTTGTTGCTATTGCTGAAATATTCCAGTCCAATTTGAAGTTTTAAATTGTTACTTTAAAACAACTGTCCACCTATATGAACCAACCAATAATATAGGCACATCAATTCCCAATATGAGAAAATCTGAATAGTATCTGCTCACCAAGTGCCATGTAGCTATTGTATTAAAGATGAGAAGCTTGTCAGAAAAAAATAAATTATCACTCTAATTAAGCATTACAATCATAGTTAGATGTACATGGACTTATCTCCCATGAAAGTGCTTCAAGCCCTTTGACTGAATGGATAATCCAGTCTATTTTAGGATTTACATATTTGTTTTTAAATTATAATTTTGAGTTCTTACAAAGAAAGAGCATGGTCAGTTGTTTTTTTTTTAATGTACTCATTCTGCTACTAATAATAAACCTCAAACTATGGTAAATCAGCTTATTCATTAATCTGTGAAATCAAAGGGACCTAGAATAGATTTTTAAAAATAACACAGGTATTTTACTTGGAACAAAAGTATTTTACTTTCAGCCCACATCTATAACCATATGTTTAGATGTTTTAGGTGTCCCCCTTCAAGGAAAGAGACCCTCAGTTTCTGAAACCTCTTGTTTCAAGTGGAAGCCTCTTCCAGATCTTAGAAAATGATAATAAGTAGTCCTTGGCTTACAACCACAATTGAGCCCAATATTTGCATTGCTAAGTAAGACAATTGTTAAGTGATTTTTGCCCAATTTTATGACCTTTTTTGCCACAGTTGTTAAATGAACCACTTCAATTGTTAAGTCAGAAACACAGTTGTTAAGTGAATCTGGGTTTCCCATTGAGTTTGCTTGTCAGAATTTCCCAAAAGGGGATCACATGATGCAGGACACTGCAATCGTTATAAGTACATGCCAGTGCCAAGCATCCAGATTTTGATCACATGACCATGAGGATGCTGCAATGGTCGTAAGTGGGAAAACTGATCCTAAATCACTTTTTCCAGTGCCATTGTAAATTTGAATGGTTACTAATGAATGGTTGTAAGTTGAGGCAAAAGAAAGCATGCTGGAGAAGATCAAGGGGCAAAACAACAGAAACCCCCAATTCTCTAGAACCCTAACCCTCACCCTAACCTTTCATATTGCCTGATTTCCCATCTTTGCCCAAGAACAAGTTTATTTTCTCTAACTCCTGTAGAGCTTGTATAAATAACTTTCTCCACATATTATTTATTTTATTTTATCTACTTAAATTTATCAGCCGCCCAGCTCCAATAAACTCAGGGTAGTGCACAAAAACTAAAAAAGACATAAAAGTAGCACATGTATATGCCCATTCCTAAATGTCCTGAAAGAAGTTAATTGTCAAAGTATGACACTATTTTACTAACACTATAAAATAGAGAGAGAGACATTTAAATGCATGCACACACTAGCCCAGTCCTCTCTGGTTTGCTCTGAAAGCAGAGGCCCAGACAATTTTTTTTTTCAAAACTTTATAGAAATTCAAAAAAGTATAAAATACAAAAATGCAAAGAAAATATTTTTTTAAAAAAAAGAAAGTGTTAGGGAACTTCCAACATTCTTCTCTACAGATAAAAACCTTTTGAACTAGAATAAACTATAGAAAAATAATACTCCTAAACATCATAAACAAGTCCAATCCTCAAACTCAAGATTAAAAGTTCATTTCTTTCCCTTTCAAACATTCAAAAAAAGTAGAATGGTTTCCAAGTGGAAATGAAGCTAGAGTCATTTCTTTAATCAATTTTACTATTTCCATCAACTCTGTTAATTTTACCACCCATTCATATATATATATATATATATATATATATATATATATATATATATATATATATATTATATATTATATATTATAAACAACGTTTCATTTCTTTCCAATCTGTTTGTCCATCAAACCTAAAAGAAAAGCCTTTGGCTTCAATTGTACATTCAGCTTAAAAATTCTCAGAGTTAAAATTCATATCTGATTCTAATCAATCTTAACTTTCTTACATGTCCACCACAGGTGACAAAAAGTGTGAAACTCAGAAGATATTTTCACATCTGTCAGTAAATATATTTAGACTGTCCAATCCTAAATGTCCTAAATGTCCTGAAGGATAGTCAATTGTCAAAGTATGGCACTATTTCACTAATGCTATTAAGAAATGAAGAGAGTAATAGAAGAGTTCTTCCAAATGTTATCCAACAACAAACACAAACAAATACTATAAAACTATTTGTTGTTGAGAGCTATCCATCAGATTCAGTTTTTGCTATCTTGTTTGTTTTCAAATTGAAACAAGGCCTGAAAACTTTGTTCTTCTAAACTTCTACAACGGGTCTTCTCCAGTAAAAAAAAAATTGAAAATAACTTCTATGATGATTTTCCAGGATAGAATATATAAATGAGGCTTAGTTCCAATATGGTTAGCCAGATTGATGGTATTTCTGACTTAACGCTATCTCTGCAGAGTGAAAATGGTTCTCCATAGTCTTAAATCTTTATTCAACAGCTTCTAACTAGAGACTGATCCTGGAGTCTTCTCTATGCATAGCATGTGATGGACTTTCTCATATCATCATGAGAAATGGTGACTCATGCTATCTACATCTAGGAATTTGTGAACCAATATAATTTTTTTTATATTCATGTTATTGTCTACATTATTAGTGCTTTAGTCCATCTAGGCACTTTTTTTTTTACAGAATACCTTTGAAGATCCACAATGATGCTCTTGTTATATAAATTTATGCAACACATTTTAACATACATTTCCCTGATATAAGCTATTAAAATGTAAATACTTTTTGTTGCACATATCTTTCAGAAACCTACCTTCATTTTCAGATACATCTTTCAGAAATGGATTTTTTGTGCAGATTTCTGACCAGACAAAAAAAAATGTTAATGAATTCCATTGCTGCAGCAAAGTAATTTTCCGGCAGATCTCACAAATCCATTTGCACATATCCAATCTGTCCAATTTCCAACAAGTAGGTCAAATATTTTGGAGAAATACTGTTTGATTTGCCATCTTCAAACCTGCCACGTGAAATCCCATAAAGATCTTAGACCTGAAGACCTAATATTTGGAATTTATATACTTTCAAAGTTGGGACCAATGACTGGCAGAAAAATCTCCATTGAAATGAGTATAGACATGGATGAGGGTGGTTTGTATACCACTCATACTGCCTTATACTTCTTTTATATTTTCAAACTTTCCTTCTTTAAAATTCAGAAACAAGAGGACAAAATACAGTAATATAAGGACATTAATGTTCTGTGAAGAATCATTTTTATTCACTATAATTATCTATTCTTTGTGAGCTAATTCAGGTCTTTCTTTAGAGATCCAGTTTGACCTTGTTCATGGAATTGGTAAGTCTCCCTCACCAGTCATGTCCTGCTCTCTATAGATTCTCACTGGACCACAATGAACCACCTGTTGATCTCTGAGAGTTATTTTTAATGGGATGGGAAAAGAAGAGTCAGTGGGTGAAACAACATTGTAAGATGTATTGAGCCATGTTATGAACATGTTTGGGGCTGAGAGTTTGTCTTTTTTCCTTTTTGGTGGGTAAGAAAGGGGTACATGATTGGTTTTTTTTTTATAACGTGCTAATCTTATTTTAGGGTTAATAGTTTCATTATAGTTTCATAATTTCCTATCTCAAAAATCCAGAAAACAATGCAACCAATTTTGTGGCACAGTAGTCAGACAGACCATGAAAAAAGGGAGCCATTGGGGCTATCTATAAAAGCATGATCTATTTGGTGTATCCTGTTCTTGTAAATTAAAATTATTCACCCAATTCTCCAGATAAAAACTGGACACTCATCACACAACACTAGCTTTGATGCTAGGAGCATATATGCATTAGATAGGTTATTGTTTATCAGTAGCCTGACCAGGTGGCTCAAGTGGCTAAGACACTGAGTTTGTCAATCAGAAAGGTCGGCAGTTCGGCGGTTCGAATCCCTAGTACAGGTCTCCTGCATGAGCAGGGGGTTGGACTAGATGACCTCCAAGGTCCCTGTTACTGTTACTCTTTCATGATCCTGGAGAAAAACTATATCAGTGATCACTAACAGTCAATACCAACCTGATGGTGTATAATCAATCATTTCACGATCAAGAGGGCCAGTTTTGGTATGTAACAAAGTTCAAGTTTTGGAGGTGTCAAGGTGGTCTTCTGTATGATCACATAAGAGAAAGTGAGAATGCACTTCTTTCAAACTGAAGTAGACAGACCGTTTCCCCTTCTGCACCTATTCCAGCTGAAGTAGCAGTTTCAATAGTTATGCTGGCATCTTATTGGAATAGGCAAAGCAAGTGAGCATCACAAAAACCAAACTATTATGAGTAGGTGCAAAACTGGATTTAAATATTTTTATAAATATTTATCAGAACTGTATAAATGTACACTCTATATGTATTTAATGCATGTTGAATTACAGTTCAGAGAAGCATAAATCAATGTGTGGTTTTTTTTTATTTGTTTAGCTAGTGGAAATTAATTGAAAGAGCATGCATAAACCAGCTTTTTTGTCCTCTACAAATCTGTTCTGCTAATTCTTCAAACTATACTTGAGAAGTTCAAAGAGTAATTCTTAGGTTTTTAAATTTCCTTTGAAATAGAAAATAGGGTTATGTCACCCACCCCAACAGCACAACTCTCATGTTTAAAATTCAGCTGCAACAAATTTTAGAAATTTAGTACATAAATGCATTTTCTCTTCTTGGTTGCCTACAACTTTGAATTACATTGCTTTAAGCATTACTGTTCTCAACTGAAAATTTCTCATCTACTTTAGGTGTCCTTTAACTATGTGTTAAATATGATTCATATAAGGAATGCAAGTATTTCCTTATAATTAAAATCCAAAAGCAATTAGCCTTTTGTTTATTTCACTGAACATTCCAACTCAAAGCTAAATGAATACCAAGAAACAGAACCTGAGCATAGGCAAAAGTCCAGGAGTCTAAATCATATCCTCATTGAGCGGATCAACAACATCACCAAATATATTTTATTAAGTATTCTGCTATAATACAGAATATAGTCATCAAAGGGATGAAAAACAGTTCAAGAAATCTGAGCCTCTAATTTTGGGCGCTTCCAAAATGGCATTTTTCTAACACTATTAGTCAAAAGCAAAGGTGAACAAATTTGTTCAAGCCAAGGGACACATTTAGACTTTGAGAACATCCTATCTCACTCCAAAAATGATGAGACAATTCCTAATTTGTTTTTAATTGTATTTTAAGTAAATGTAATTAATATTTTTTTTCTTTACGTGGATTTAAAAATTTCTTCTTCTGGATATTAAAATTTAAAGTTTTGGAAGAGTCTTATGGATTTTAGCTCTTAAAAAGAAACAATGCAGCATTCTGTCTTCTTCTCCTAACTGAATTTTTGTAGTACTGTAAATTGGGGACGGACAGAGTAATGGGAAATTATAAGAGTTATATAAATGGAAAACAAAATAATTTCAAAACACAGATATATACAATCCTATATCAGAGACAGAACAGTTGCATAATAAAATCCTCACTCGAAAGACCTTTGTGGTAGGCTTCAGAACAAAATGAAGTGTACCATATGCCAAATACATAGATAGCAGTTGGTCAGATGTAATCAACTGCAAAATTTAGGTAAATAATCCATACTGAATATATTTATCCTGCAATCATGCTTCTCTAAAAATGTGCTTAAATTGGCATTTACTAGTTACTTTGAGTTTATTTCTTATATATCCTAACTTGCTGGTTTGCTATAATGAAATATGTTTCTTGAAAAACAATGGGATGCAAATAGGCACATTAGTGGAATAATTCAAAATATGAGAAGAGCTCTGGATCAAGAGAAAAATGTTTCTAGATCCAAACCTAGTTCCAACAGTGGCCAGAAAAATACTCTTGGCAAGTCAATGACACAATGTGAGGGCAACAGGTCTCACTTATTGTGACTTCCCAACATTTGGTGGCCCATAGCATTCTGCTTTTCAAGTGCTCCCAGTTTATTTGAATACCACCCTTCAGCAAATTTGCCATGACAACTTTCAAATGCAAAGTCGACTATGAAATGAAAATAAATAAAAGTAAAATACATTTAAAAGACTGGGAGTGTTTTTTTTCTTTCCTGTTAATAAGACAAGAATGGCATTAGTTCTACTACTGGAGTTCCCAATCAAGGTTTTTCGTTAATATTCCATTTATCTTGGATACAGGAACACATGGAAAGCCAATGAAGATGTTCTCGGTACACAAACCACTGGTGTGGAAGCAGGGAATCCTTCAGATCTTGTCATCATTTAAATATAGTTAAAGGTAAATAGTAGGCCTTAAAATCAATATATAAAGCTCTTTGGATGTGTCAAGGTGGCCCTCTCTGTGATCACATACAAGAAAGTGAGAATGCACTTCTTCCAATTTGAGGTAGATAGATCTTTTTCCCTTCTGCAACTAATCCAGTTGAAGTAGAAGTTCCAGTTTCAATAGCTACACTGGGATCTTATTGGAAATAAGCAAGGCAAGTTACCAACATATCTCTCTCCTACTAATTCACTCAAATTCTAAAGATTGACTTGGATCAAATTCAATTGTCTATTCATTTTCAAAAACAAACTTGCCCACAATATTTTAGAGTAGTCAGTGCAAACTGCAACAAGGCACACTATCTCTTCACTTAGAAAGGCTGCCAGCCATTGGTATATTATACTAAAATCATGAGTGATACTCCTGACCTCTCAAAATGACAAAGATTGCTTTAAGAGTATCTCCAGGCTGCAGAATGAATCCTGCAGGTTAAAGGAATATATCTCATCCAGAACAGGTTGAACATCATCTCTCAGAATAAACAAAACACTTATCTATTTCCAATTCTATTTCAGAACCACTGGAATGAACACACACACACACGCACACACACGCACACACACAAACATACACACACACACACACACACACACACACACACACACAAAGAGATACTGTCATGCCCTGTCCTCTTCTATTTACTCCATCTTTGGGCACTCCTGAAACACTGGTTTTACATTTCTCTTTGATGAAACAATTACTTTATCCTGTGAAAGGGATAAAGAAAGAAAAGTAAAGAAATTTGTTACAAGCCAGTCTCAAATTTCCACCTTCTAGAAAGGATTTAGAAAGTGATTTCAGTTTACTTATGTTTCAGTTTCTTCCACTGCACTTCTCTGCCTAGGTGTACAGACACAGAGAGGTTATTTTTATTATTTAGTTAATATGAATTACAGGCTTCAAGCTCCCTCCCCTCCATATCCAAAATGAGGAAGCATTCTCTTTTCTCTATTTCCCCCCCTCGTCTTTCCCCCTTCACCAACACGATTTACATTCTCAATGTAATGTATTAAAAAGTTGACAGGGCCGAAAGGATTCACATGATGTCGGCTAAGAAACCCAATTTCCATGATGAATTGCCCGGAGCCCCTGAATCACAAACCATTTTTTCCGCTGCTCAGAAGTTGATTTTTTTTTTTTAAATCTTCTTAAAGCCTCTCTCCTAATCTTCGGCTAGAAAAGATGGGTGAAAGGATTTTTTTTTCTAAACTAAGGAAAGTATTAGCATCTTGGTTGTTGTGCATCAAATTTGAAAATGCAAGGTTAGTAATATTTCAAATCAGCTGTGGTCCAAGCCACTTGCTAAGTATTCTCTGTTCCTCTCCTCTTCTTCACCTCCCGGAGTTTCTGATGGCAAGAATGCAGAGCCATTATGGGGATTGTGTGTGCATATGAATGTGTGTGTCTGTGTTCGCACATTTCATGGGCAGTGCAAAGGAGGAACAGAACAGAATAATTGAGGATGCAACTCTCCACCGTCATTCTTTCATGAGGGCATGTGCGACAAAAACCACACACTTGAATGATTAAGTGAATTATAACTGGCTAAACCAGAGGTCTTCAAACTTGGCAGCTTTAAGACTTGTGGACTTCAACTCCTAGAATTCTCCAGCCAGCTATGCTATGCTGGCTGGAGAATTCTGGGAGTTGAAGTCCACAAGTCTTAAAGCTGCCAAGTTTGAAGACCTCTGGGCTAAACTATGAGGCTGTTGATTTCACCACAAATTTATATTGAGACAACCGTTTTGGGAAAAAAGACCTGTACTCTCTCTTTTTTTGCTCTTAGATATTACAATAGTTCTGTGGCTACTAATAAAGCAAGTAGTTAAACAGTAAAACACATATAGCATGCCTTAAAAATATATAGCATGAAGTTGTCCTAGCAAAGATCTACACATGACAGTTTATTTATTTTTTAATATAGCTTGGCTGTAAAGTAATTTTTCCTTTACTACAAAAACTGGCTTGTTTGATTTCTTCTTCATCAGATATATATATGTGGGTTTAATTGGAGAATCACGTATGGATGATTTGACAAAAAGGTTTTCTTCTTTATTTCTGAAAATAGTCACTCAATACTAGCATTAAATCAGCTCAGAAACATCCTATATTTTTAGTCATTTAATCTGATGACCCATCAGGTACATTGAACAGAAAATCTATGCTTTGGGGTTTTTAAGTCATTGATTATTATATTCATCATAAGTATTGCTCCTGGACTTATATAATTGGGGAAAATATCAATATAGCTATTACATGAAATGATATATAGAGATGTGGTAGGAGCAAATATAATTTGCAAGGCTAAAAAGGTAGGGAGAAGGTAATGAAGGAGCTAATGTAAACCAGTATCAACTATATTTCTCTTTTTATTCTCACTTATTTTGTCTTTTCCGATTTCATGTCTTAATTCTGTTGGCTTACTGTTTCTTTCTACAATTTGTTTATGTGAAAGGGAATTGCATGATTATGTTCAGATATACATATATAGGTATAAATGATATATTGATGCAGAACTGAATCCACACAGAAATGTTGGTTATGAAATTTTTAAATCTACCCTTTCACTCTACAAAAGGATACTTACGATTGTTATCACTGATTTACTGCATTACTACAGGGGTTGACAAATTCAGTGATACCATAACTTCAAAAAATAATAAATTAATGTACGCAGTGCCCTCCCATGCAATTAATAAAATTAATTATTAATTTTTTTGGAGTTGGGATTGGGCAAGAAATAAAAATGTTTTCCTTTAAATAGTAAATTATTTAATAAAATATTAAATTTTACTCTATTTATCACAAAGTCCCTTAAACATACCAATATAACAATTGTCTGCTGCAGACTTACCCAGTGCCCCCACTTTGTCTGATCAAGTTTTTAAAAAATATTGTGACCGACTTTAATGGTTTGCACTTTAATGGATCTCTTGCTGGGTCACAACTCGTAGTTTGAGAGACTCTGCTTTATTGTATTGTCCAAAATTCATCATGTTGATTTATGGATTATGTTGATGCCTTTTCTATTTATCTCAATGACCAAACAGGACTCCTTGAGAGGACAGAAGCTACCAGACATTACAGTATCATATTCAACTGAATTGTTGCATTCTTAAGTTTACGTACGGTAGATAAAGTCACTTTCAAACTCCCCCCCAAAATTATTTTGAAATAGAATAAGCAAGTAATAAATCCCAAGAAAATTATTGTATATAACTTTATTGGGACTGAATATGTGGCGCAGAAATCACTTATAATCCTCAATTAAACTTATGGGGCTATGGAAAACTCCTCCCACTTTTCCCATTGACCACATGTTCATGAAGTTTCTGTTGCTATCAGTGCTAAGCAATTTATTTTCAAAAGAGAACTGAACCAAAGAGCTTGATAGGATTTGCCCCTTGCCATGGCAGCAGGTAACCGTGGCAAGTAGTCTGCAGTAGGTCATTGAAAGGGAGAAAGAGAGAAGGTTAAGTTTTGAGTGGCATGTATGAATAGGCATATGTTCTTCAATGCTTCAGTTTTCAGTGCAAAATGTAGTATAATTGATTCAGCAACCTATTTGGTCCTAAGATATCATTTATACAGTCCTATAAAAATAGAATACGCTGAAGTTTTCTGAGAACTATTTCAGCTTGCCGCTATCCTATCTCAAGGTCTACAACAGCCAGGTTTTTAACGGTTCACAAAAAAGCAATATGGTGGGAGCAGTATGGCTTACAATTGATTGTTGTTTGGTTGCGGCTCTTTGTTCTGTTCCTCAGGGTTATTCCTTCTGCCCATTTCCAAAGGATACCATGGTTAATGGCACTGAAAGCTGCTAAAAGAACAAGGAGCACCAAGATGCATCCACCACTATCCTTTTTACCCCAGATTAAAGCATTTCTTTTTTAAACAGAGAATGACATAAAACAGCTAGATCAGCTTTCATCAACTGATGCCCTCTGGATGCATTGAACTTTAATTTACATTATTCACCCAAATAGCCTGGTTTTTAACCATCCTAGTAAAGGATTATAGAGAGCACCCAACTGAGATATTGCAGTAAAAGTGTTTGACAACAACATATGGTTTACAATAGTTATTATGCTACATTTTGCACAGCACCAAATGCTAGCATTAAATGGGAGGGGGAGGTTAGTTTAGTGTTTAATCAGAATTTCTACCCTGAGAAATGAAAACTAGATCCCATGTCCAAGATGAAGAAAACTGTACAATTATTACATGAAAAACAATAAACAATGAAGACCTTTTTATTTCTCCTTGTTGCTTGTTTCTATGTGCATACCCATATGCACCATCCTTTTCACTGATTTATACTCAGTGCCATTAACCTCCCCCTTTTCCAAGTTTTGTATTGATTTTTTTTTATTCTTTATTGCTGCTTTCACATCTTCTTTCAAGCCAAGTGGCTTTTTCACCAACAAAACTTAAACATGCATTGATCTCTTAAATAAAGTTTATAAATCCCTGATCAGTTACAAATAGTTTTCATTACTTTCAGGTAAGTACATCATAGCCAAGCACACTTTATTTATCTCACTCTTCACAATTGCACTTCTCAGTTGGGTACAAGTCAGCAAACTTTGCTATCTGACTTAGATGCTGATCTTAACAGACTGGAATGTCAATTTCAAGCCACTCGCTTCAGAGTCGATTCACTAAAGTCAGTAATATAACTTTGATTTTTAATATACATTTTATATCAATCTGTTTGCATGTCATAGACATGTACAAGGACTCCCAACTCTTTAACAACACTGAGGATTGTATAGCAAATACATATCATTTAAAATAAGGAAAACAACAAAACTCCATTAAAAGGGTTCCTCCACTAGAAGAAAAGCAACCCTTAAAAGACAATCAAACACATCATCCACTTTAAAGAAAAGTGTGTGTGTATGCATGAGTGGAAGGATGGCTTTCAGAGTTCTTTTGAACACTGCCAGGATGAACCAGACTAGTTTTGGGGGCAATGGTGCACCAGAAGTGAGACTCTTAATCACTGGGACCTGAAACATACTAACTCTGCCTGAGCATGGGGCAGATGCTACAGAAAATAGTTCTTTAAAAAACAGACTCTATGCCATTAAGGGCTTTATAGGTAATAACCAGCTCTTTGAATTGCAATCAGAAGCTTACTGGTAACCAGTGTAGTTCATAGAAATGAAATATAGCCACATCATATTCTGGACAATCTGCAACTTCCAACTAGTTTTCAAGGGCATCCTGATGTAAAGTTGTTCATGTATGAAGTAGCCAAAGCATGAAAGAGTGTTTGAAGGTAAAGATCTCCCAATAAGGCCCTCTCAACGTCCAGGGAAGGGCATACTTGGCACTCTAAAGGAATTTGTGCAGACCTTCCTAGCCACAATCAGTGGTTCAGACAGTTCGCACCACTTCAGGAGAACCGGTTGTTAACTTTCTGAACAGTTTGACAAACTGGTTGTTGGAAGAAATCATTAGGGCAGAGAACCGATTGTTAAATTACTTGAATCCCACCACTGGCCATAATGCTATAGGTTCTTCAAGTGGAGCTATGAATCATGACCCCCTTTTGTTCTGTAGAGGACTAACACATTCCCAGCCCCTTACATCCCAAGTGGTAGTTTAGATTTCTTAATTGATGCAAAAAAAATGTTTGTTTTGTTTGTTTTGTTTGTTTTGTTTTATTAGATTTATATACCGCCCAACTCCCGAAGGACTCAGGGCGGTGAACAGGCACAAAATAAAATACATAGATACAAAAGTTAAAAGATATAATTAAAACCAGATTAAATAATTTAGCCCGAGACAATTAAAAATCCCAATAATTTAAAACAGATTAAAATTTTGATTTAAAAGAATTTTAAAACAGGGGAAAAAATTAGGCCAGGCCGGCTTGCTGGAATAGGAGAGTCTTAAGAGCACGGCGGAAAGTGCGCAGATCCGGGATCCTCCGTATCTCTGGGGGGAGCTCGTTCCAGATAGTGGGTGCCCCCACAGAGAAGGCCCTCCCATTGGGGGCCGCCAGTCGACATTGTTTAGCTGACGGCACCCGGAGGAGCCCCTCTCTATGAGAGCGTACTGGCCAGTGGGAGGCTGCTTGTGGTAGTAGGCGGTCCTGTAAATAACCAGGTCCTAAGCCATGGAGCACTCTAAAGGTGGTGACCAAAACCTTGAAGCGCACCTGGAAGACCACCGGGAGCCAGTGCAGCTCGCACAGGAGAGGTGTCACACGGGAGTGCCATGTTGCTACCATAACCACCCGTGCAGCCGCACTCTGCGCTAGTTTTGGAACTTATGTTCCAAAACTAATCATGTTGAAAATAAACTCACTGTATTTTTGTTAGATAGGAGTTACTGAAATCAGCAGAATCATGATTATGTAAGTTCCACTGAGTTAAGTGGTTGTGCTCTTAGCTGGTTTAATAATTAAATGTAGATGCCGTGCAATGAATATGCATTTCCTTGCCTACATAGCATATAATTGGGATGTATCGGTATTTAAGAAATATGAGGGTATAAAAGGCCAGAGAAGCATACAATTTTTTCATGCCATTTTAAACATTTTTATACTATAAAACTTGTGTTAGAGACACTAGTACTATACAGTTAAAACAGCTATAAAGATAAAGCAGTAATTAAGGCATAGTCCTAAAATTACTGGGATTGTCCCACCGAATGATTATTTACATTACACTCTCCAAGATTGCATATACATAATAAGGGAATTTGGTTTGTTTTAATTTGTGTTAGCTTTATTAAAACATATCAAATCTAGCCTTTGTTTATGGACCACCGTATTGTATAAACCCCAAAAATGGCTTACTTCAATAACTAACGATAGTATGTGAATTCAGCCAATAAGACTTAAATCTCAGTAGGCATTTAGCTGATTAGAGTAATAATCATCTAAATATATGTTTTAGGAACAGTTGTGTTGTGACCTCGACTCCCGAGCCTGTCCTAACAGAGGAAGAGGACTCAGAAGGTGATGGGGAGGAACTGATAAGGCCTCCCTCTTCAGAACCCTCCTCTCTGGCAATGCCTCAGGTTCCATCGAAGGCCAAGAGGAACAGCCTGGGATATGCCAGGAGGAAAGCATATCGGAACAACAATAGATAGGGAGCGAGGATGATGAATCCTGGCTTGATCCCAGGCAGCGTTGGAGGGAGAAGCGTGCGCAGCAACGGAAGAGGCGTGGGAGGGCAAGAGATTGAGCTGAGTCACTGAGCCACACCCCACAAGGAATAAAAGTGGGTGTGATTGCTCTTCAGGCTTTGTGACAGTCAAAGTTAAAAACCTGAGAGTCACATCATGTTACCTGAAATCTGGCTTGTGCATATTTGGATTGGATCTTGGCTAACTCTTGCTTCGTGGATTACTTTTTGCTACTGAACCAGACTGAGGATAAACTCTCTCTTGCTGACTGTGAGTGAAAACTGACTTGGCAGGCATTTCGCAGTTTATGCCAAAACTCTTATCTGCAAGGGTTTCTAGTCTGATTGCTTAATAAAATCTTGGCAGACGTGCCTGGTTGTGTGTTTGCCTGTGTGGGGAAGGGGAGACAGAACAAGTTGTCACAGCAGCCATCAACCATGGAAAAACAACATAAATAAGAATGATAGGAAAAAAATCAGTAGTGCCAGAGCTCCAGGACAAACCACATCAGAAACTTGCTTGAAACCCTTAATCCTCCTTTCTGAAAAGTTTCTGGTTATGTTTTGAAATTCTTAAAATAAAAAGACCTAATTTTATAGCTTGCTGTATAAATTAATATTTTATTTTATAACTCTACCTCTGTCCCATATCTTCCTTCCTTTTTAGATTCATAATAATATTGAAATAAATTTCATGGTTGAGTTGAATATGAGTTTTCTTATTTGCATTCAGTAGTCTAACTAATGCATGTACTGCCTATATCTCCTTCTACAAACTTCCAGAGATAATATAGATGTCCTGTTTCTACTTAAAGCTTTTATTTGCAAACTTTAATCAATAATGCAGTTGAGTTGATATATGGACATCTCAGCAATCTATATATAACTTTTGGAGGCTCTGGTTCATGAAATTTCTATAGCAGAATATAAAAGAGAAAACAAAATCTTAATTTAAGAGCAGGAAGCTAGGAAATTTTGGCTATAAGATTAGATCTATTACCTGCTTTGAGAAGGAGAATGAATAGTTATTCTCAGTAAATTTCTATGTCATGATCTCAAGGTGATCTCTCATAGCTTCCCTGAAAATGGCTTACTTTATTGGGTTGTAAGAAGGGTTGCTGGTATAATTCATATTTTAAAAAATTCATTAATTTAGTGAATAATAATTTAGATTAATGCTTGGAGGAGGAGTATAAACTGCATATTTATCATGGAATTTTTAAAAAGTTTTTCGCATTATAGGCAAAATATAAAAATTTAAATTCAGAAATAAAATATTGCATATCTTTTATATGAGAGAAGGGGGAGAGAGACAAAGGGGGAGAGAGATCTAAGATTGAATATATCAGAACTGTATCTCTAATAGCCTCTCATCTATTGGTAAGTAACAAATTTCTTTTTCTTAAGGCTATCTGGTCAACCCCTGCTCCATAGCACATAATATTAACTTCTTTGAAGAAGTGAGTTATTCTGTCAAAATTTCCATACATTGACCTTGATGGAAAGGAAGAGAGGCCTTTGCCTGACTTCATATTCCCTCTTACTTACCTAAGCATGACAAGCAGCCCTGAAAATGTGTCTAAAAGGTATTGAACTATTCATTGCAAACGTGCAGCAGCAACCCTTAGTGGTTGACATAAAAACTACAACTGTTCCAAGCTTGTTCATTGTTTAGCTTCATTGTGATATAAAAACAGAAAAGCTAACTCCTAACATTTCCTTTTGCTAATGGTCTACAAAACATATGTGGTTAGTAAAACAAATGCTTTGCATATTTAAAAAAAACCTTTAAGTAGGGCTAGGAAATGTTCCATTCTGACAGAAGGCAATTAATTACCATGCTAGTCTAATTTGTTTCTGCTGAGTAAATAGCATTTTTTTAATCTTCTCATGTCTTAAGAAAGATATACACTTTTTGAAAATCCACTATTAGTTTGGATTTCTAACAAGTAGACTTCAGAAATAATTCTTTGTGTGATTTGTTAATAGCATTTGGAGGAAGGAAAAATAAAACTAAAAAGCAAGGGAAAAAAAGTCCCCTGTTGGATTCTTTTTTCAGCTTGCCAATGGAATTAATTTTTCTTCATAAATTAGGGTCCTTCATGTATATCTGGAGCTTTGTGCATATGGGTAGAATTCCATACAGCAAGGAATGTGACTGGTGGGTGATAACATGCCATCTAACATTTTAGTGACATCTGTAAAGTACAAGCCATATTTGCTGGCTTAGCTTGCTTTTCCTTGTGTTTGCAGGCCCAAGTTTTGTAAACTAATCTGTATGAGAGAATTTTAATTCTTAACAAAATGGGGATTTGTGTCAGTTCAGTAAGATCTACTTAAGTATTAATCACTTATCAAACAGAGCTTTTTACATTCAATTCCTATTTTGCTTTTTTTTTTAAAGAATTTTTCTGTCCAGCTCATCCCTTCAGCTTAAAATCAGTGACAACGATTCTAAACTTTAAAAAAACAAATCACCCTTGAATAAAACTGGGATACATAGGTGAATATAATCAAACATTAATTTCATTCTGTAAAAATCCTTAGTTGGAATTTTTTAAATTATTTTTTTGCTGAATGTAAGCTTGAATAGCATGATCTGTAGTCAGAAAACAGAAAACTGACCCTTGTTTTAGAAAGCTCTGCACTTTGGCTTTCATATAATAAATTCATATATGACACTTTCTTTACCAATTGCAGTTCTTCCAAATGGCAATTAATGATTATGTATAACATTAGCTATATAAGCAGCAGGTAATGACCCCGCTGTTTCCTGTTCACCAAAATCAACATTTTCTAAAAGTTAAAATTCATCTCTACCATTAGAAAAGTGCCACTGAAGATAACCAACATAACTTCCGTTTCTAACTCCCAGGCTGAAAATGGCATTCTCTTTAGCATTGTCTCTGCCATCAATCTTAAATTATTTGTCATTCCATGGTGGAAAATCTAGCTAAGTTTAATACCTTGTTTTCATGCAGCTGAAACTTCCCTTGCTTTCCTCCATCCTGGCACATAGCCAGCTCCAAAGGATTACCCAAATGCTTCAGAGCAGGTAGCTACAGGAAGTTAGGTGATCTTGAAAAATATAAACAGAGTTGGACATGATAAATTTCTAGTATGGGTTTCAGAACGTAGAGGATCCCACTTCAAATGGGAAAGTCAGTTTTCCATGGGATTACCTAATGAATCGTAGAAAAATAGCAGGTGATTCACTCTAAACAAAACCTAGTATGGGGAAAAGTGAAGTGTTTGCATAGATTAATACTAAACTCATTATCTCATTTGTCTTCCTAAAAACATTTTTTTTTTGTAGTGGCAAAGAAATGATTCTCCAATAGAACCGTATGTAAATTGTGTGTTTTGAATGTAAAGAAACCCTGAACATGGCAATCTTTCAGAATGGCAGTCTTCATAAATTCCCTTGGATCATCTCTAGAAATTGTTATAAAGCAATATAATTTTATATGCACGCTAAATCTGCAAAGGCAGCATGATAATAATTCTAGTGGGAAGGATGATCACAATTCCTCAACTTTCCTGAAAGCTTAGTACTTTCATTCAATAAGCAGAAGTTTGTATCCAAAGACTTACATATATAATACTTTGGGGTCCATTTCCAGTCAGCTGAAAAGAAACAAACATTATTTAATGCTACTGCATTCAGCTTTTCTCTAAACAAATGATTACTGTCTTATTCCTGGGGTATGCACATCTTTACATGTTGTTAGCATTGTGATATTTCTAAGCCATAATCCTTTTTTCAGCTAACTAAGTAGTGATTAGTTAGATCAGTTTTGCCAGTCTTGCTGAACTACAATTCCCATTAACAACATATTGAAAGGTCTGGGACTTATCCGATCCGAGACCAAGAGGTTGGGGAAGACTGGATTTGATTATAAAAATAATTAGTGTAGTGTGGGACATTAAATTATTATCAAGCTACAAATTTCCTGAGAGAAAATGAGTATGTTGTGGAAATATTCCCATGTGAGTGCTTAGGAAAACTGACAAAATAATTGTTAGTTGACACTGGTGGCTTAAATGAATTAAGACATTTCTTTTGCTGGCTGCTGTGAACTTGTCTGTAAGAAAACCTCTTGCTATAGTACAAAAGAAAAGACTCCTTTGCTGAAGATAATTCCACACCTTTCATATTTTAAAATTTGTAGATTATTATTTGAATTAAAAACATGAGTTCAATTTACACATTCATGAACATATATGTCACATTTTTCAAGCAGAATAAATTATAAATTATGTAGCGCCTGGTAAAGCTGGACCTCTTGCTTCATAAACTGTGACATCCTCACTGATGTAGATGACAAACTGCCCAGTACAATATATTTTCTTCATTGACTTCTACAACCAATGATCACAGCAGGCATCTCTGTTTCTATATCTCTGCTTTAGATATCGATAAAGTAGGGAGAGTCTAATGTTAAGATGAAAAGAAGCATGCAGGTGACAAAAAATCACCATTGCTTTATTTTTTCCTAATCTATCATCCTAAACATTTAATTGGACTACGGAAAATGTTTCTAAAGCCATACATGATAGACAAAAAAACCGCAGGCTTAGGGCCAGAACATCATACGCATTTTAGAATTAAATCCAGATTTGTACTTTGTTTTATATTTATGTTTTTAAATATTGCACTTTTTCTCACATATATATTGTGGCACAAACATGTTTTGAACAGGGGAAATATCCAGATCTTACAAACTGGGCTTCCCTACTATATATTCCAGCTATCATAGATAGAGAATGGGAGATGGGCACTGCATGATGAAGCTCTCTTCCACACTCATCTTCATTCTCTCACTCTCTCTCTTTTCACACCTGTCAGCTGTTTTTCTGGAAGTGCTATTAAACACAGCTTGAGAACCTTTTTGAAGCAGTATTCAATTCAAAGGAGTCCACGTTCCTGTTGACATAAGCTTATAGTTAGGCTTCACTGAGAAATGAATTTAATGCTATTCTAGAATAGTTCTAATTGAGAATTGCTATGGTGAAATGGTGGAAACCTGGCTGACCAAAAGAACTGAAAGTGGAGTTGTTCTCTCTTTAAATACACCAACATGCACCAAACAAATTAATTTTGACAAATGGCTATACCCACTGGTTTAGTCATTTGTCAAAACCTACCTTCTCCTCCTTTGCACCCTTTCTCCATTAAGAAAAGCAATTGTTGTAACATTTTTCCTATCAGTTGATAATATTTGGTCAGAGTGGAAAAAAGTATTTACCAATCACTTTCTTTAATGTCCTTCACATAGTAAATAAGAATACCATTGTATGACAGCACCATTCTTGGGCAGGATATTGTTGTTGGCTAGAGGAATTTATGTTTGCATAATTTTCTGCCAGTTGAAGGACTAGTGTCTCACAGACTGCATTATTTAAAGAAAAGAAAAAATATGGACAATAACTATCCTTAGCAACAGTTGTGTTTCTTTCCAGTTATTATCTGCACATGCTTAAAGGATTCCTGATTAGGCTCTTAGCATATTGAATTCATGCAAGATTGTTAGACAATGGATCTTCATTATCTTATCAAGTATTCTCTTTTCAGTTCTGAAATTCAATTCCTGTTTTGAAGGTTTGGCTACTTGTGCATTTGTCTTGTTAACCAAAAGTTAACAATTCATTTTATTTACTCATGTTGTACATTCTTATAAGGTACTCACTAAGTCCAAAACACAATTTCATATGTAGTGTCCTTTAGCCATCAATCTTTCTAATTTCCCTTTTGTCCCCTATCAAACAACATGTCTTACATCTCAATTTCTTTTCTGATGACACCTAACATCTCAGACAAATTATCATTAGTTTGACTATGTTTCATTATATTTTAAACAAAATTTTTGTGCTTTTGTTCAAAAGTGGCTCTTTCTCCATATGATTTCTTCTTCCTCCATTTGATTTCCTTATTGTTATGTCAAGAGTTTGTTGTCTGGAAGTAGCTTTCTTGAGTCTGTCTAGACAAAATTGTTCTCAGGGGAGTTTAAACAGCTTTGAAGGTCAGGTCTCATATAAATTCTTGCTCCAAGTTCAAGGTTCTAGAAAACAGCCTCTATACTCAGGGAAACAAAAACAGCCCTTTTCATTTTCTCTTTTTTCTAGAACAGAAAATTGAAAACTGTTCTTGCTCTATTTCCTTATTTAGTTTCTCATTGTGTCATAGCTACCATATAGTGTATTTCCTCTAAAAAAAATAAAGCTTCATTTTGTCCAGTTATCTGGAGGCTTAGAATTCTGGTGTTTCAGCCCCACAATATCTGGAAGTTGTGTGCTAGTAAATTTCTTTTTTAAAAAATGTGTATGCTAACTATGTTTTCTTCTGTGTGTAAATAAACTTGTAAAGCTTTCTGAATTTACTTGAATTTATTCAAACAATTCATTTTTTTCCAATTGCCTGTGAGTGCTTATTGAGATCTAACTAACAGTAATACTGCAGTTGTGTAAATGTTGTGCATATAATCTTCAGTTACTTCAGTACTAACTTGGTCTCTCTCTCTCATATTCTCATTGTACCTGGATCAATAGTTACCCAAACTACAAGATGCTACCCATATAAAAGCAAAATATCTAAGGGCACTTCTAGACCACCAGTATTTTCATTGCCAAGGTTGATTATTTCACAATTAAAATGAATATATACATGTATTACATATGCTTCTATGTCTTCAGTCTTTTTTTTCTTTTTGCTTTTTTTTTTTTTTTGCTTTAATTTATATGCCGCCCTTCTCCAGAGACTCAGGGCGGCTTACAATGCGTTAAGCAATAGCCTTCATACTTTTGTATATTTATACAAAGTCAGCTTATTGCCCCCACAGTCTGGGTCCTCATTTCACCTATCTTTGAAAAGATGAAAGGCTGAGTCAACCTTGAGCCTGGTGAGATTTTTTTTTTGAAAAAAGTTTTATTTTAGATTAAAATAAAAATAAAATAAAATAAAAACAACATAAAAATATCATCCATACAAACAATTATAGACAGCATCTCAATCGGTTAAAATCATTTCATGCATACAATTTTCCGGATCTCATCATATAACAATTATTCTTTACTTAAACTGAAGATAAATATTTAAGCATTTCATATATGCTATCTCATCTCCATACTTTTTTGTCAAACCATTGATAAAATATCTCCCATATCAAATAATATTGTTTATCTTCCTTTTCTCTTATTTCAAATGTCAATCTACTCATTTCAGCACAGTCCAACATTTTCATAATAATTTCTTCATTAGTAATTATCTTCTCTCCTTTCCAGTTTTTGGAAAATACAATTCGGGCCGCTGTTAAAATGTTCACAATTAAGTATTGTAATTCTTTATTAAATGTCTCTGGTAAAATTCCTAATAAAAATATTTCTGGTTTAAAGTCAATATGTCTCTTTGTCATTTTTTCTAACCACGTATGTATTTTAGTCCAAAATCTCCTTGCTTCCACACATGTCCACCACATATGGTAGTACGATCCTGGAGTTTGATGACACTTCCAACATTTCTCTGATTTATTCTTAAACATTCTAGCTATCCTTGTCGGGAGTAAATGCCACCTGTAAAACATCTTATACAATTTCTCTTTATATGCTGTCGACATTGTCATTTTATAATGATGTGACCACAATTTTTGCCATTTCTCTAAATCAATACTATAACCAAAATTTTTCCCCCATGCTATCATTGATTCTTTGACTTGTTCTTCTTCCAATTTTACTTCAAGTAAATATCCATATAACTTTTTAATTACATGGTCATCCGAACCCATTAATATCTTGTCTAAACCAGTTGAAACACTATAAATACCTTCTTGTTTAAAGTCTTCTCGATATCTGGAAAGTATTTGCATGTATGAGAACCAATCTATCTTAATTCCCTGATCTTCTAAGTTTTGTTTCAATTTAAGCTTACCCTTTTCATCCAATAATTCATTATATCTAACAATTTGCTCCCCTCTAAATACCACTGGATAAGAAAAAGCTTCAATTGTAGATACCCAGACTGGAATCTTCAAATAATGGTATTTTTTTTATCTTGTCCCATGTCAAAAACAAAGCTTCACATATCTGATATCTTCTAAAATACCCCTGATTTTTAGTTCCTTTATACCATAAGAAAGCATGCCATCCCATCAGCAAATCATGTCCCTCGAAGAGCCTGGTGAGATTTGAACTTGCAGTAATTGCAAGCAGCAGACGTTAATCTGTTAATAACAGTGCTTTAGTCCACTGTACTACAGGCTCTTCTGTAGTCTTACAGTCTTCAGTCTTACAGCTGTAAGCAATTTACAGCACAATATACAATACATATAGTAAATAGAATACATTAAAATTTATCAAAACCATTAGTTATATCAAAAATAACAAATACCATCAACAAATATTCAACATAATATAATAATACCATTATAACACACCATGCAGCAATACATTGGTCTTGTGATAGCTTATATATAATCTCTGATTGCTGTCAGTGGGAAAGCTTACTAACAAGGGATTTGACAAGTGCAAGATACCAGGGGTGATATAAGAGAAATTTAGTAATATCTGTGCTGCAGATTCACCTTCATTGAAGCACACACCTTCAATGTCTAAGTACACAGAGCTGATTCTTGTAGGGAATACAATTAGGTCTACCTGTTGTCACCACTGGAGTTCCCAATTCCCATTGGAGAAGATGGGATAATAAAAACACAGTGCATCAGCTGCTCAGCTGGGGACTTAGTGTGTTCTACTGTTGCAACTGAATCACCATTTGGATCACTCTAAATCTCTTGGGTGCATGCTATGACTGTTCTAAAAGGCACTGGTGGTGTGTTATGATGCTTTGGTTGATAGGCTTGGGGTTTCTTTTCTTTCAGGGTGGGTGGGTGTATTTTTGTGTTTCATTGTAAACCATCCAGTATTATGTAGTTAAGATGAGTAGCCATATAATATTTTTAAATAAAAGATCTTTTGAACCAATTTCTGGCTATATGCAAATTTGTTTTCATATAGGAACTGAAGTCAGCAACAAAAATATTATAAGAAATTTCAGGCATTCTAAATATAGGAGTGAATTCTGCAATATATGGTAGTGATTACTGTGAACCAACTAACAGAAATATTGTAGTTGTATAAATGTTGTGCATACAAAATTCAGTTATTTTAGTGTCGACTTGGTATCTCTCTCACATTCTCATTGTACCTGGATCAATGTTCTTTTTAATAACTAATTGATCTTTTATTAACATACAATAATTCATTTACTAAATGTAAATTAAAGACTTAATTGAGCTGCTTAATCTGAAGTGTCAGCCTCATAAGCATAATGTATAGTTTAATTAATTGAAACAGCTGATAACAGCATGTCATCTGTCACTATATTCACTGACCTGGGAGCAATTCTCAGTTTGAGGAATTTGCCATAAACACAGGCAAGGATCTGGTCAACTCATTTACTCATGAATAACCTTGGAATTATATCTGTATCAAGGGACTTCCATCTGTATGCAGTTTCAGTGAAGGACATGGATTTAAATTGGTTGAACTGAATTTATTTCAGTGGGGAAAAAAGTTCACATATACAACTTTTATATCACAGTTCTGAATCTTTTATATAGAAGTGATATCTACCAGACTGAACACAGGATCAAAAGTATATTCTTGTCAGTATAAATGTTACATTATTATTTCAGTCTAACCTACATGGAGTCATATATGTAATACTACTAGATATGGATTTGCTTTGTTTAAAAGTCAAATATGAGATCAAATATCCATAATGTCCTGGTATTTTTTTTCTTGTTTGCAACAAAATAGAAACAAAAACGCTGCTCCCCATCACTAAGATGACCTAAGGATCTTTTCTTTCCTCCCAAAACTGTTCTGATGATGGAGAAATCAGTCCACAGTCATAAATAGTCCTAAACTATAGGATGGCATATTGAAGGCTTGTATTATGCATTGGCCACAGTCAAGAAAATGCCACATATTATTGCTGACACTAAACTGCAATATAAATCTGACTTATTTTAAATATGATTTGTTCTACATTGCTTACGTGTATTCCTGGTTGTTTTTATACTTCACTAATTTCTTCTAGATATTTGTGGAAGATATTGAGAAAACAACCTAGAAATTAGTTGAACAAATCATGATTACTAAATCTGTAATAATCATCATCATCATCATCATAATAATAGTAATAATAGTAATAATAATAATAATAATAATAATAATAATAATAATAATAATAATAGCATCAGCCTTTATTGTCATTGTACATCATGTATACAACAAAATTGGTTTAGCCTCTACTGGTGCAATCCATAACAGAAAATATAAGACAATACAATTCCCAATTTATACAAGTAATTGGGGAAAAAAAAAACTAGTCAAACTAATTGACAAAGGATTTAGTGTTGGTTTAGTCTCTTTGCTGTCGGCATCACCTCCCAGGCCCAACAATGATCCATGGAGAGCCCAGCAGTCTTACTATGTCACTTGGTATATTATGAGACCGCTGGAAGTCGCTAGTAATATCTAGTCGACTAGAAGATCCAATCTTTAGTAACTCCCCGTGAGTATAGGCTAGTTTTTGCCCACTCACTCCACTGTAACATCAGGAGCTCGAAGCCCTAGTGTCTACGCACACCGCCATCTTGGTTTTTGTTTTTGTTTTATTAATATTAACTTTGGTTCATTCCAGAATTCACAGTTGTAATGAATTCAAGATACAAAAATATGAGCTTTCCTAACAGAAATCAAGAACTGGATTAATATCATCATGGCTCTGATATAAAATCTGTTTAGAAACATCTTAATTCAAGAAATATGTGCAAGATAATTTTCCAAATGGTTTGATGAAAGTTTCTGAATGATCTCCAGTTTGAATAAAGTAATCAATGATTAATCATTGTGTACCAAGGGAGACATTGTATTCGTATTAGAGGATTGCATGTCATTTTGTCAGATGCACCAATTTCAACATTATATAGACAAGCCTAATTAGGATTACCTGAAGAGATAACTTCTTTATTTCAATGTTTGTGTTTTCCACTGTGGCAAGTAATAGTTATCTTTTCTTAACTGACTTTTTTTAAAAAACCTAAAACAGAAGTAAATGAAAATATAAATGGCAAAAAGTGAAAAGAAAATTATTAAAAAAAAAAATAAAGAAGAGTAGGTGTTATTTTTATTGACCATATTATCAGATTTTCTAAGACATTTATTTTAAATAATTCATCTCTAGAAAGCATAGACAAGTCCTAGATGCATTAAAATTATCTTTGGGAATAAAACAATCTTCACACGATAAACGTCAAAGCTCTTAACATTTTGATAAGTTCAAAATATTCAGGGTGTAATTCAATATTACATTCACAACTTTAGCCCTTTTTTTTTACAACACCATGTTTACAATCTTCATAATATTGAACCAAAATGTACTATCAATTTCTGCTTTTATTTTTGCCTATAGAAACATAAGTCATAGTTGAGTTCACACAGTATGATGAGAAGTGATTGTTCTTCCAGCAATTAAATAAACCACAATTTGCTCAGTTCATACATGCTAAGTCAAAACCCTAAAAAGCATTTGGTTGGGCATGCTGCATGATTCAGACCTTGCCAAATGTACAGGAATATTTAGAGTCTGGGAATAGGGAAATGAAGTATATCCCTGCACTAAAGTAGGCCCTTGAGTGTTTTTATTCCCAAATTGCAGAACTGCATCTAAATGCCTTGCCTTTGTTTCTTTTAGGAACGTAATTACTTTGAGATGAGTCTGTCACAATACTGCACCATGTACACTTTCCAATTTGTCTGAAAAATATCATTATCATTTACCAAGGAAGTTGTCACAGTTTACAGTTAAAGCATCTTTGATACTTTATTTCTATATAATATAAATGATTTTTTTCATAGTTTTTTGCAGCATACACACCTCTCTTCATTGGTTTGCATATTTAAAGTAAGGCTACCAGGACAGGACAGCAGAAATCCAAAGTATATTAATATATCGGTATAAGCATACTTCTTTTCATCAGCTTGGTATTGCTTTGATTGTATTTGGTCCTAACCATGAAAGTTGTAGAGGAAGTCATTTATAATATTGATCTGAAAGCAAATGACAAGAACGCTGTGACTTACTTCCAATGCTACAATCACCAAGGCTGTCATCCCTTTATGTGTTAATGCTCTAGATTTGGCCTGTTTGTTAAAATCAGATTTGGTGTATCTGAGAAGTAATAAGCAACAGATTCAAGATGTTTTGAAGAACAGGGTGGGGACTAAAGTGTATCTGAAAAGAAACATTACCTTATGGTGGGTGACTTGTAAACCTGACAGATCTCAGCATATTTAGTCTTAGCCATGAACTCACTGTACAGCCTTATACAGCCTATCATTAAGTGTTGTACCTTATGATTCTTGACGAATGTATCTTTTCTTTTATGTACACTGAGAGCATATGCACCAAGACAAATTACACTTGGACAATAAAGAATTCTATTCTATACAAATCAATATTCCTAAAATTATACTAGGTCTCCTTACATAGTACAAGAAAAGTTTATTGAGACAGTGAATACATATTCCTTTAAGAAATAGGGACATTCAGAAAAAGTTTTCTGCAAATGCATTTCTTCCTTAAAGTGACATTGACAATGGTGCATCAATAGCATACAGTGTCATATTTAATTAATGGAAGTTCTAAAAGTTGTTCAAAAAGAATCACATAGTCTTCATTACTAAACATGGCTGATGGGACATATCATCCAAACTTATATGGCGATGCATTATCTTTTATCTCCATTTAGAGTATGAAACAAGATTTTAAGGTAATTGTTTTCTAGCAATCATTTCAAAAAGAAAGTTAAGTGCAAATAACATAAGAAAAACAATAGAATGAATTGGACTTAGAAAGTATCACAAGCTTAAAAAATTAAGCTTCCAGAAGATAACCTCAATATGCTTCAATCAACAGCTCATAATCTCTGGGGGAAAACAATCTTACCTCCTTAAAGAGGATATTTACCAGTGCTGTATAAAGTATTTTTCTTTATTAAAATAATTGAGAAGAAGGCCATGCATAGAAAGCAAAATATATACATTGTGGTGATAATTTTAGAAGGTGAAGTTCTTAACACCCCACCATTCCTCTGGGGCTCAACCTGTCATCTATGGCATCTCCTTCATCACAACAAACCTTCTAGATAGGTTGGGTAGATCTTGCTTAAAATCCCTTAGATTAGCTTTATGTTTGAGAATGGGCTAAAACCTGACGATTGCTTCACATACATGGACTTCTCTTCACAGGCTTTACAAAAAAAAAAGTGTTTTCCACAGTAGTGCAGAAAAGCAGCAGGTAGGATCTGGACAATGGTTTATCTCAATACCATACAATATTATTTTATACTGCGTATAGTCATAATCTTATGCTTATGTCCAGGTGTAAGAATTTCCAATGTAATACTGGATTTCATTTAATGAATTACATAAATATATTTCAATATAAATAGGAAAGGGAATGTTTTTTAAATTAAATGCATACATAATAATATAGCGGTAAGTCTGAGAAAAAATATTCTAGAAGATTTTAAGAGAAAATATACCCATTTTATATTCACATTAGTTGCCTGAGTTTAAATCTCTCACACCTGAGATTAATACAGGCTTCACCCTGTATTACTTTGCAGTCTGAAGTAGTTTTGAACAGCAAAGCTCTCTACAAATTCACTTCACTTTCAGATACATAAAAGCATATGAAATATATGAAATATTAAAATTCTGTGTGTCCACACAGATGTATATTAAGATGAATAAAGTGGGGAAATGCATGTGCTATTATAATTATTTGTCTTTTATATAAAAATATATTTTCATTTCAGAACAATTATGAAGAGCATTAACTGCCATTAATTAGATTTTTTTTCCCTGCTTAAAATATGGAGTAGAAGGCTCAAGCATATACTTGTTTGTTTATAACTAGCAGTAAATCTCACTAAATGCAATGAGATTTATTCCACACATAGAATTTCAGCAAAATATTTAATTGCAAAGACTGTTTTGATTGCTATTCAGTAATCTTTTATATATACTGAAATAGAAAATATAGTTTTAAGGAGCAAAACAGTATCCATAACAAATTAGATTCTAAACGAGTAAAATTTGTAAAAAAAAAAACCAATCAGTCTGTTGGAGATGAAATATCAAGTTATATTTTCTTAGTTAATAGCCATTAGTCAATTGTTATTTCTGTAGCATAATATTGTATGTAAGTGTTTGACTTATCTAAAAGCCACTGTTTTGTTTTACAAAAAGCCAGAGATAATCCAGAGGAGCCATCTACTCCATGCTCCAGGGACAAGTCGAAAGGGAGACAATTTACTGGCATTTATTGTTTAAAAACTAGAACAGGCTGACTTTTTACAAGGAATAACAGGCACTTTTTTCTTAATTGTTCCAGAGTCTAGATTTTCATAGAAGTAGAGCAAAGTCATGGAACCACCTAGTTCAGCTCACAGCAAAAAAAATAATAAAAGTTAAAATAAGTAAAATGTTTTCTTAGGGCAAGAAAAGAAAAACCTTTGGATCTTCATCAAAATTCCAAGCACCCTTTCCCAATGATCATTCTGGGTGGCACAACTGGAAACTCTCTTTATGCCACTTAGGTACCAAATGAGCCAATTTGGCACAGTGGTTAAAAGCACCAGGCTGAAAACTGGGAGACTATGAGTTCTACTCCTGCTTAGGTATAAAACCAGGTGGATAACCTTTAGCTACACACTCATTTTCAGCCCTAGGAAGCAGATAATGGCAAACTACTTTCTGAAATTACAGATTCTGAAACCTTACCAAAATAAAAACTACAGAACTTGTCCAGAATCAAGACAGACTTGAGGGGGCGGGGAAGCAGCAAGGGGATTTCTGCAGTCCAGGTAATAGCCCTAGGGAAATGAATTCTTTAAAAAAAATTACACATACATACAGATGCAATGAGAGAGAGGGCAGAAGATAAAAAATTAAAACAGAAACTTAACAGGAAAAAGAAAGTTAAATTTTATATGAGATGATACTTTAGTTTATGCAGATATGGATTTGGTAGGATTTTGTTTTTGTTTTTTTAATTTCTTCTTCAAAAGACAAAAGAAGACAAAGTCACCCAGTATTTTCAGACTTGTTGGTCTGAAGGTTTATAATAGCTTAGAAGTGATCAGTGGGCAATTGCCAAAAGTAATTACAAAGTGAAGTTTGCAAATTTAGTGTCCTTTAAAAATCTTCACTGTGGTTGTGAGCAAGATAGCTTATCCCATTGTTCCCCAATGCTCAAACTTGTGGAAAACCATATCCTGTTGTCTCCTCCAGAGCAAATGGAATCTCCCTTTCTTTCTTTGTCCACAGAGGATCCAAGGAACTAGTCTACTTGTTGATTCCTTGGTCCTTGCTGTGATCATGAGTTCCAATTTTGTGGAGCCATCTGCAGTTCACCATTTCTTCCCCAAGTTCAACTACATGAATACAAATATTTGTGTACTTTTGGTGATATCTGGTGTTATGTGTAACTGTGATAAAAGATACTACATTTCTTCCCAGTGCGGTATGTCCCATTTGCACAACATCCAATTTTCCCATTGCTTTTCCTTCTGTCCTTCTCCTGCCCCTTCTTTAGCCACTGATACCCAGAAATGCCACTGTGACCACCCAACCACTTCTGTTCAGAATAAAACAGCCTCTATTCCATTCCACATGTAGAACGAAACACTGCAAATATGTTTTTTGTTCCAGCAGGGCCCATCAAAAACCACTATTCCATCTACAGATTGCTTTGTATGGAGAATAATTATGCAAGGAACATTCTGCACATTCAACAATATGATTATGTTATGCATAACTAAAGTGACAGACAATATAGTCAGTAAGTCAATCCAAAAGTCAAAGCCAAACCAGCATGATTATTTTGTGAAGAACTTTTTCTCAATAGTAGCTATCCATGATACAAACATGCCTTATCCACATTTTTTGTTGCTATGTTCCAAGATACTGCCTTCCTTTCATCTCCATCCCATAAGCAAGATTGACTTAAATTGACCTAGTTGTACTGATGTTAAAGAACATTTTCCTCATTAAGCCAATAGCATCCAGCAGCAGTCTCAAAGTATGTAGAGTCTATTACTTCACCACCCATTTGCACTGGAGGTCAGGAGACTAATAAAGGATGGTATTAACAATGCTATTTATTGACCATTTCAGGCACAGTGGACTTGGTCTCTCCAATTGTTTTGACCTGCTCCATTTGGTCCAACAGACCAGGGGCATGGTCCATGTCCCATCTATTTGGTAATTTTATCTGTGTAACATATGAAATGGACCTTTTCTGTTCTGGCATCTGCCCTCTGGATATCATACCTAACCCCAAGATTCTGCTGATTTTTCAAAAACCTTTAAAATATCACTGGGTTTTACTGGGTATGAGATTTGGGAGATTAACAGATCCCATGGAATGAGTGCTATTTGTATTAAGTGTTGTTCTTGGCTACTATTATATGTATATGCATATTTATTTACTGGTTGCTTTTTATTGAATTTATATTAACTGCCCAGAGTCGCTGTTGTGAGATGGGTAGACATGTAAATTGGCTGAAATAAATAAATTTCTTCTCTCTGAGCTCTGGTCAGTCTTGCCTGCTATCAGTCCTCCTTGTTTATTTATTCAGTTTATATGGCTGCTAAACTTCCCAAAGCAATTCTGAGTGTATAAGATAGGTTTAAGAATAATAATCAACAATACCCTTAATAAAAATACATTCCAGGTGGTAAAATAAATCATACAACTCCCGAAATGAGCATATCTAACATCCTGGTCCAAATGCCCAGGAGAAATGAGTCTTCAGTACCTTCTGCAAAGCCAACAGGATTGGGGCTAAAATATCTGGGGCGGAGTGGGGGCGGGGAGAGAAATACAATACTTCTAGTGGTATAGCTCCATCATGGTAAACATCCATGTGTTTAGATAAACTTTTATTACAATTCAAGTTCAGCTGAAATATTAATTGAAAGCCAAAAGCTAAGTATTTGAAAATGCCAGCCAATGATCATGCTAGATCCACAAATATTTAACAAACAACTGCTTACCTATTCGGTTACAGTTAAGCTAGAATGACTATTCACCCTTTCTTGCAATTAACTCCATTAGTCACTCTTGGAAAATATTTTCCTATCCCAGCTCTAATAGTACTAACAGGAAAGATAACTGAAAACAGCAGATTGCAAGGAACTAAAGCACAGGAGAGTGTGAGACTGACTTCCATGTGTTTGTTCTTAATAAACTAGCCCAAATCTTTCAGTTAAACAATAACTTGCTGTACTTTTTTCAATGGCAAAAGCTGATTATAGGTATTAGCTTACAGTTTTATTTTAGTAAACTTCACCAGATCATTCTTGCTTTCATTCTTTCTGAATTATCCTTGCTATATCAGGTACTGATTTTTCCCTCAACTATCCACTGATTACTTTAATCTTTCTTTAGTCATGAAACTGTAGATGCTCTATAAATCCATAATAAACAAACAAAAATCCCAGTTTTCTGAGTCTCAGATGATGAAAATGCACCAGTCACATCTAATGGTGGTTAAGGAATATCCTGCCCAAATAAATGTTTGCTATCACTATCTTACACAAACTATAAGATGTTGGCTTTCAGATGACTCTAGAAGTCCCATCTGTCTTTCTTCAAGATCAAGTGCATGAGCTTCATTATGTTCCTTGAGTATTTGTCATCCCTTTGATACAAATAAAGAACTGAACTGAACTTGTTCTTAGAGGCTTAACCTGTTTGCGTGTTTATTTTGCTTGACCCCACTTCTAGAAGTTCTGCAGTTTCTAGCTCTTCAAAGAGTCTTCTGTTTCACCTAGTTGTAACTCTGTTAGATAGAATGATTCTCTATTCTTAAAATGAGATTATACCTGTATAGCTGCTAATCCTTCTGCATATTATGCACTGGAGGCAATTCTGGCAAATCATGATGGTTATCAGAATAAAATATGTAGACTGAAATTAGGCCAAGAATAGAACTGGGTTTGTAGCATTTGTATGTTTGTAGTGTTTGTATTATTACTTGTGCTAAGCTATATGGATAGGAATGTAATAAAGTTAAGAATAAGTCTTCTGGCACTAGAATTTGTTTTGCAGTTTGATCTACTCTTTTTTCATTTTCCATTGCCTTGTGGATAGTGGGAACTAATTGTAATATAAATAAAATTATACTTTTCTTCAAATACTACAAATCATTCCTAATAAATTGTGGAGCTTGTAAAGAGTTTTACAGGGTATGTAGCCATTAATATTGTCTCAAGATACCTGCAAAATACTGACCATTAATTACTTATGATCCTCATATTCATACTCCGATTCTCTTGCATGATTTACCTAGTATTTGTATTTGTTTTCTTTGAGGTTATATGTTAATCACATTGTGTGATAACAATTTGATTCAACCAGATAGTCCTCACATTCTCAGTGATGCCTAAGTGGCCTTCATTAAGTTTTTCAGCATCTCTTTTTGCATCTCAGCTGGAATATAATTCTGTCACTGAAGAAAATTAATTTTTGTGACACTATAAATCTTCCTCTTTCTATAAAAAAAATTAGACAATGAAGTAGACATGCTTTCCAAATGTGATGACTAACCATTCTAGAATTCTGAGGCAGAAATAAATAATGTAGCATATACATTAAAAGAAATAGGAAGAAATAAGTATTGAAGTGCATAATGTTGCTTTGTAAGTCTTCACTTCCTCTAAAAGTTATTGAATGAAGATCAAAGAATTGCAATGATATTTATGCCTAAAAATTTCGGTACAAGGGTTATATCACATCATTCAGAGAAATCATACTGGTACATTGTCGGTACCTAGTCCAAACTGAAACTATGATAGTTGTGAAACCAATGGCTTTATTTTATATTTATTTTTTTCCCAAATAATTTTTATTCAAAAAATATTTTACAAAGGTTTTAAAATTTACAAAAACATCCAAGAAATAGTAAAAGCAAGAAATTATAAAGGAATAAAAGGATAACAAAAATATATCTAAAGAAGCAACTTCTGATCTTATTTGCAGCACTTACAAGCACAATTACTCTCTCCACCCCTCCATATTACATGTCATGATTCCTTTCTTCTCATAAACAAAACTTTTTAATCAATAAATCTTGAAATTGCCAGTTCATTTTTATCCATTTTCAGCAAAAAGCCCATAAAAGGTTTCCAGTCTTTTTAAAAAGTAGTTGTAATTCCCTCCTTAATCAAATAAGTCAACTTAGCCATTTCTGCAAACTCAGCCATCTTCACAGTATGCCAGTTGATAGCACAGAAAGCAGCACTTTTAACCAAGTTAAAACTTATTTGACATTTCTGAAAGTTGTATTTTGTGTATATGGAACCTTTTTGAGCAGTTATGTTGAAAAGCATGACCTCTTATAATTGTACTACAAATCTTCCAAGGGCTAATTAGTTAGTATGGCGTAATTTGAATCCATCCGGATCTGCCTAATCAGTTGCTTAGCTTAGTGATAACTTCCATCACAAACAATTAGTCTTTTGGAGGCTCTATAGAGTTTCATACCAGTCCTGAAGTTAAAGTGGTGAGTGGTGAGACACTATTACCCAAGGTTGAATGGTCACAGCCAGTCAAAGCAGCTTTGAGTTGTCTTTACTATTAGGATTGATTATACCATCAGCCAGATGTTTAGATTGGATTTGGCATTTTTGTCCATCTTACAAGTTCTTCCCAAGGACATTGTTTAATAATATTTAATATTTAATAATATTAAAGGTATTGCCGCATGATATAAGCTGTTCCAAGCCTGTTGCTTGGAGGGCCTGGTGGCTCAGCAGACTAAAAGCATTATGATTAACACCAGCTGTCTGCAATTACTGTGAGTTCGAATCTCACCAGGCTCAAGGTTGACTCAGCCTTCCATCCTTTCTAAGGTAGGTGAAATGAGGACCCAGTTTGTGGGGCCAATAATCTGACTTTGTATAAATATACAAAAGTATGAAGGCTATTGCTTAACACATTGTAAGCCGCCCTGAGTCTCCGGAGAAGGGCGGCATATAAATCAAAAATTTTTAAAAAATTGTCGATGCCAATGGTTTCACATGGTGCTTCAGATCCCTTTGGGGCCTATTACTAGTGGTACTACTTTTGCTTTCTTTGGTGGTGACAAATGATTTCCCAAATGTAAAGAATTGCAGTCCTCAGGGGAGCTGAGAACAGGGCTTTTTTATTTCTTTTCAGAATAAGAGAAATAGTTTTAATTCTGGACTCTGAAGACATGCACATTAATTATGTCTGCTCAATATGCTGCCCAAAGCTAGGCCTATTCTGACTTGTTAGAAAAGATTAAGGCCTGGATATCCAATTTCTCTATACAAAGAAAGAAATGCTCCTTCTGACCCGTTACCCTTGGCACCGGCATATATAAATCCTCATTTGGGCCTTCTCCCGCCACCTCGCCCAGACCCCCAGGACTTTGTGAGTCTTAAGTAAACTGGGAAATTAATTACATAGCTGCATTTATAATAATTTGTTTCTGATCAAATGGTTTGACTTTGCATTCTAAATTAAAATAGTGTAAATATGTGATATATATGAATCTGGTCTGGAGGAAAGCCAACCTGGGCCTGCTCAATTTTTCTAGCTGCAATAATTTTTTCTGCTACCACTGCTCATCTGAATCAAATATAGTTCATTTTATTTAAAAGAAATAAAGGGTTTCTTTCCCATTTCAGGAAAATGAATGTTAAAGCCTGATAAGAAACTATAGGCTGCTTTCAAGAAGGTTACAAAAAAAAAAAAAAAATCCTGCATCTTGCATTACTAATCCTTTATCTTTTATGTTAACAAAAAGATTACTGACATATTTTTGAATCAAAGAAAAATAAAATAGAAAATGCATCTAAAGGACTGCGTAATTTTCATGCAACACACAAATCAGTTGTTGTACGTGATTTTAGAAAAGAAAAGCGAATGAAGGAAAATTCATACTATATTTCCTTTTGTAAAGTGAGCAAAACAGCTCTGTGCAATAGGCAAGACTACTGGAGGGGAGAGAGGAGAGAAACCTTTTCATGTCATCAGCTAAGGACAAATGGATTTCCACCACAGAAGCTGAGTTTGATAGCAATGGAGCTATTTTGTAAACACATGATAGTGCCCAAAAGGGACATATGGCTTTCCAAGAGAAAGTCAGAATCCCTAATTCTAGCATAAGGTGACCAGACGTCCCGCTTTTGGCGGGACAGTCCCGATTTTTGGGCAATTTGTCCTGCATCCCGCAGCGTTTTTAAAAAGTCCCGATTTTTCATTCTGCCTCCTGAGTCCCGGCTGCCTCCTGAGTCCCAGCTGATGGCTAGAGGGAAAAAAAACTGTTTAAACTCTTGCTGCGGGGCTTCAAAGGGCCGCCCTACAGGTGATCAGTGTTAAAAGAAAACAAATGAGTAGACCGATGCCTGCAAAAATAGAAAAAACAGCCCCTTACAGCTTCCGCATAGGTTAATTAGCACAAGTTGATTAGCTCGGCTTCCCCACTCTCAGCTGATTTGCTCTCAGCTGTTTTGCGCAGGGCTCTGTTCTGTTGCTAGCTGCAAAGAGTTCCTGGAGCAGATTTTTTTTTCCCTAGCTATGCTGAAAAAGGAAACTGAAAGTAAAGAAGGGTCTTTGCTGCAACGTGACAAAATGAGGCAGAAAGAGATTTCTTTTTCTTTTTCCTCACCAAAAAAGGTAGGTGCAAAACTGCAAACAATGGGAAATTTAGGCCAAAGAGGAGAGTTTAAGATTTTAAAACACAAAAGAAAAAAAGCTCTATTTAACTAGGGAATTGTAATAATTGAGATACTATTAATTGTATATTGTGTTGAAAGCAGAAATGGTTAAGTTGTGGTTTGGAAGAATATATGGGGGAAATTATTTGGTTTATTATTATTGGTAAATATAATTAATTGATTTGTAAGAAATTGGATTGCATGGAAATAATTGGAATATTCATGTTCATATTGATTAATATACAAAAAGATAGTTATATAACTAATTGATTTTATTAAAATGTTGAATTTGTATTAAACAACTGTATTACATAATTACATAATTAACCAATGTGAAGATGGATATAAAAATAGATGACAATGTGAAGGGGTATAATATAGAATAGAAGGGAAAAATTGAATTTGATTAAGGTTAGAGATGAGGATGAAGGGTAATATTGTTTTTTTTAAAAAAAATAGATGAGGAATAAATATGGCAAAAAGGAAATATAGAAATTGTAAATTTAATTGAAATGACTAAACACTGTTTAAATTTGTGAACCAGCCAAATATTCTGTTCAAAGAAAATACATTGTATGTTTGTATGTGTGTTTCTAATTATTGCTATTTATTCATATTTGTTCTCTTTTATTCTTTAAAGTTTAACAATTCATTCTTTATCTTAATATCTTTATATTTGTTTGGGGTTGGCTTTCTTCCCTTTCATCTTTTTTATTATACAGCAATCTTTCTCCTCAAACCTACCACCTCTCTCTTTTCTTTCCTTCTTACTTTCTCTTCCCCCCACCCTCTTCTTCTCCTCCCTACTTCCTCTTCCTTTCGCCTTCTTCTCCTCTCTTCCTCCCTCTCTTACCCTCACTCCTACTCTAATTTCCCTTCCCTTCCTTCATCCCTCTCTATTGCTGTATCCTTTTATGCATATGGACTACTCAGAGGGCTGAAAAAGTTATTTTTGACTGGTTCTCACACTTTTGACCAGTCCTCGAATTTACGACTGTCCTCACATTTTACATTTTTGCCCTATCTTGTCATCATGGTGAAGAGAAGCAGTTGTGAAATGAGTGACATGGTTGTTAAGAATGCTGCACGGGCATAAATGTGAGGATGGTCATAAGTGTGAGGACCAGTCAAAAGTGCGAGGACCTGTCAGAAATGACTTTTTTCAGCCCTCTGGTTAGTCCTTTTGTGCATATGGACTACTCAGAGGGCTGAAAAAGTTATTTTTGACTGGTCCTCGCACTTTTGACCAGTCCTCAAACTTACGACTGTCCTCACATTTTACATTTTTTGCCCTATCTTATCACCATGGTGAAGAGAAGCAGTTGTGAAATGAATGACATGGTTGTTAAGAATGTTGCACAGGCATAAATGTGGGGATGGTCATAAGTATGAGGACCAGTCAAAAGTGCGAGGACCTGTCAGAAATGACTTTTTTCAGCCCTCTGAGTAGTCCCTATACACATAGCCATGGCCACCCGGTCACATGACCAGCTACCCACGCCCACCCAGTCACATGACTCCCCCAAGCCACACCCACAAAATAAGCCACGCCCACAGTGGTGTCCCTCTTTACCAATGTTAAAATCTGGTCACCTTATTCTAGCAGGATCATTACTCTTTCAGGAAGATGTAGACCTGCCTATGAAAGTGCTTAAGCAACCCAGGTTATTGCCTCCTGGACCAATTTAATTATTCACTGATGAAAATAGCAGGAACAATTTAAGTTTTCATCTGCCTACAATGTTAATTCAGAAATGATGGGGGGAGAGGCACACTGAAAGATACCTCCTTTATTTTCAAAGATTTGGGATTTCTGTTTCATTCATACTATAACACATATGGAAATATCATATGTATCTATCTCCTTGATACTCTTCTATGAATTCACATCTCTAGGAGGACACCCAGGTTCTGCTCACAAAGATCACTGTTCAGCCAGGTACTGCCTGCCTGGTTTCTCTGCATCTGGTTTTTCATTTACCTAATACAAAACCCTCCTGATGACTGTAATCTTTGAGAACTCCTGGAGTCATGGGAAGTGTTGATGATTGGAGAAGAGTTCTTGTTGTTTAAAAAAGGGGGAAAGTCAGCCTAGAAATCTTCAGCCCAATCAGTTTGACATCAATACCTGCAAAAATCCTTTAAAAGCTAACCAACCAGCCGATCGATCATTACCTTGCATTCTTTCTTTTTCCAAATAAAATAACACTTTTTTGTTGTTTTTGGCATTCAACTTGTTCTAAGCCTTAAGATTTGGGCTGTCTCTGTTTTTCTTTTCTCATATATTTTTGTTATATGTCCCTCTTTCTATTTTTTTAAACTTGTCCTTTTTGCTTCAGATTATCATAAAGTTCTTTGTGCATGCATATCTCATTAGCTCTCTGTTGTACTTTCTCCCTTAGTATGGTTTCTACTTGGGCCATAATGATCTTATTTTTCAGAATTTCCTGGATTGTTTTTCTTTTCAAAATTTCTATCCATGGAATCCTTCATAGTTTTTCACTTAGCTCATTGAAATCATCTCAGGTCTAGAATACTAATATAACTTCCTGCAATGTGATTAATTTAAGGATCATTCTCTCCCAAGGTTCCTACAACTTCTACTCCATCATACATTTCTTCCTTATTAGAAAAAAAAAATTCAATATCACTGATATTGGACAATGACAATGTATAAGGCATACTGAGAACCTCTTGGATTTCCTATTTGCCACAGAGATATTCAGATAGTTGATGTCTCCCATTATCAGAATGGATATGTTTCCAGAACACCAATTTGTGAAGAATTTATTTATTGCTGTTTGGATCATCTGTAATAAACATTCATAGGAGCATTGTTATTGGTTTTTTTCCCCTTTAATATGTATTCATCTAGATATTTTTCAGACCAATTTTATCCTTGGTCATGAATTTCAATGCTAGTAATTTTTTACGTATAATGTCACACATATCCCCTTTTGGGCAGTCTATAGTTTTTCAATACTACATTCCAAACATGAGTTCCATTGTGCCAGGTTTCACTAATACTGAGAATGTCATATTTGCCTCCCTGTACTAGTACTTGTATCGGTTTGTTCCCTGTACTCTATGTGAAGTGAACAGATCTCCCTGCAAATACTCAACAGACAGTTATAAGAAAATAACATAAGTGCTTTTTCTCTGCTAAATCATTAAATATTACTGCACCAAAATCTGTCTCAGAATATATTTTCCTGACAGAGATTTATATAGGTAAAATAATTAACCATTTTGTAGTCCATCTATGTAAAAATCAAATAAGGCATTTGTGATTCTCGCATTCCTCATTTTATAATCCTTCCAGACTAAGTTCCACTAGTATCTGGTATAAGATCAAATTTATGGAAAAGTGTTAAGATATTTTTTATCAAAATTCATTGTTAGCTTCTTCCTAGAATTCTTTCTGTTTTACTGGCCTGTGCCTTAGTTCTATTCTCAGGCATTTTCTATATTTATTTTATCCTAATTCCAATTGTGGCAGAAGCACAACCACATGTATACTGTAGACAAGTCTGCTAGCAAACAGCTTTCTAAAAAAGTATATATCTTATCATACACTTTCTGGCATATGATATAAGGCCAAATGCAGCCCTCCAAACCAAATGTAATATATCTTGAGTTGTTTCTTAAGTGATGCCTACTGTATATTCAGCAGGACTAGCAATGCCTTTAAAGTAACAGTACAGTTTGGAACCCAGAAAATAACAGAAGGGACAAGTGTAGGGAGCAGGTAAATGGCCCTGGGATGCTTAAGTGAAGTATGAGGATAATATGATAGGTAATTTAATTAATACTAACTAATTTTTCAAAGAAAACTTTAAATAGCCCAATACAGAAGCCAGCTGAACCAGTTTTAATTCACATAAGTTTCAGAAGGTTTCTTTCTTTCTATGTTTATTGTAAAGTGTATTTCTTTAATAAGTGTTTGCATTAAATTAACCCCCAAATAAATCCCCTTATTTTAGAATTGTTCCAATCACATAACTTTCTTCTTTATAGAGAATATTATTCTGAATGGGGTTCAACAGACTATCCCCACCACAGAGAAAAAGTAAGCAAATCATAAATAGCTTTCTCTGTAACTTTCTAAGATCATATCTCTTACAAAAACCAAATAACTATTTCCCATTAAAATAAATAAAATAGATGCATTAAGTCTATGTTGCAATGTATTTAATATATTGGAATTGTAATACTCTTTTTTAAAAAAATAATAATAAAATTGTATCTCCGTGAAATGGGTTGGGGGCAATGGAAATCTTTTCTCCTCAGCAACATCATTATTATGTCAACTCTCCTTCTGCTGGAAAAATGTGTGCCTTCACCTCATTTTTGTTATGGACAGAGAACAAATACTTAATCAACTAAATCCGGAACTTCTTGGAAATTTATTGCTGGGAATGCTATAAAAATTACTACATTGTTTTTTGAAGTTGAGACTTGGAGCACTTCACATTTTTCACTACACAACCCATGTTTCTCAGTTGATCCTTTAAAAAATGTTTCTCTTTTTCTATTTCTGTCTCTCTCCATATACCTACACATACATCAAGTATGGGCCACATTTACAAGTGTAACCATCCACAGGAAATTATCTAACACATTTAACAAACAGCGGTACACTGGGAAATTCATAATTGAATTCCCTGGTCATTCAATTCTTAAACCTCTTTGATCAAAATTAGTTAATTACACTGGGACCAGTGTGTTCCTTGATACATTTTTTGCCATGTCCCCCAGATATGTGACTACACACGCCAACTATATTGTATTCTTTGAAATGCATTTATGAGCCTTTGAAGTTTTTCCCCGTTAACAATGTATTGTTCATTAATACACTGCCAGTAATACTTCTCCATTAGGAAATAGCTGTCCGTGACTCATTTTGGGAGGAAAATGTAATAATCCAAAGGTAATTGATAATACTATAGAGTAATGGGAGTGTGTGCTCAACTGGGAACAATGTATTGCCCTAGTCTTTATTTTAGTCCATTACTTCTATTGCCCTACAGAAGTTTTTCCCTTGTTTGTATTTATATATTCACAAAGTCTTTGAGCGTTTATCAAACAAGAGAGTTTTGACTTTGCTCTGGTTTTCCACTTTTCTCCATCCACTGTGCTTGTTGAACTCAGAACACTTTTGAAATTGTTTTCATTAGTACATTAAGATGTACCTGATAAAGATATCTAATCAAGAGATTACCTGGCATTAGACACACCAAACTAATTTAAGTGCACCAATTTGTTTAAGAGACTGGTATAGATAACATTTTTGCCAGAGGAAAAATCAGATTAAGGTGTAACCTGAATGGATGTAATCTTATGAGAATACATTTATAGTATAATGTTTGGATTTAAAAATTGTTGACTGTACCCTTTTGAAGTTAGAGATCTGGCTCCTTTTTGCTATCAAATATGAGACCAAGATCACCCAATAAGAATCTCTGTTTCACTCTGAGTTGGGGTGAGAAATCAGCAATGCAGGAAACCTTCATTCTTTAGCTATTGATTCCTTGTAGAAATACCTGCCAAATTTATTGATTACTAAATAGCAAAATATGCCTTTCAAGATTAATTTACACATATGCACACAGTTATGTCTTCTTTAAGCAACAGGTGGAATATTTCAGAACAAAATCTTTTGAAGTGACTATATAACCTGTGACATTTATCTTCTCTTCTGAATGACACAACTATTGTCTAAGCATATAGTGTGAACAAGAACAATACTTTTGACCTTAAGGGTTTTGTTAAACTCCATATAAGGTTTAAAATTACCTTACCTCAAGGAAACTTAAAGATTAATGCCTCTCCCTTTGATGATATTCAGGAATCTATTAGAGATCTACTTGTTTTCCCAGAGTCTGGAGCACAATGAAGAGTGAGCCCTGTTGCATGGGTTTTTTTTTTAATTATATATTGTTTGATGTGCCCTTTGTGATTCTTTTTTTGAGTTTTCTGATTATTATTATTTTTAGATTTAACTGTAAGTGATCCAGAGTCAGGGAGCTTATAAATTGTATAAACAAACATTATGTATCTCCTTCATACACTAACCATTTCTACCAATACATGGTTAGGGCTAGTAAAAAAATAATCATTGGTTTTACATCCAGCTGTCCACCTTCAAATTCAAATTCAAATTAGTTAATTTATTATTGGATTGAAGCTGCAGAACATTATACTATCTGTTTTGTCCTACAAGCTAAGTACAAATAATAATAATTTAAATAAGTCAGAACATTCATATTAAATACATTATTTTGGTTCACAACAGAATTATTAAAAACATAATTCAAACTCATAACTCAGAAACACTGTAATCCTATTGGAAATAGGAAACATTGGAAAGATACCCTAAATACTCAGCCCTTCGTTTCTGACCATCTATTTATTAACATATGCAAAACTATTGCATTAGCCCATTTTAAGCTAAGGAGAAATCAAATTCATCTTGCCAGTATTATCAGTTCTATGAGATCAATCTGTCCCAGACGTTATAAACCATGTGGAATTCAAAAGGAAGGTTGAGTTTTTCCTGAGGATCTGGTTCAGCTGAGGCCTTGGTTACAGACTGGAATTGATGAGTGGAATGAGTGGTACAGTCTTTGGGTCATATTGCCCCTATGCAGCCTTTGTCTGTGCATCAATCTCAGGGTTCACCTTGATTCTTTAAATAGGTGTTCTCTAAGGGAGATGAAGCACCAGAGGAGATGCCTATATCACCATTGAAGGAAGGCAAAATGAACCAGATGAAACACAGATATTTGGTGCCACATTGTTGCGATAAGGGTGAAGCTCTGCTTTGCAGATGATTGGATATGAAATGCTCCTATTGAGGATTTTCCACTTTATTATATTCAGTGATGACCATCTGGCAACTTTGTTTACTGAGAGCTGATGGGTAGAGATGGGCCATAGGAATATCTACAGGATCGCTGTGAAGAATTTTGATGCTACTTTTAAAGTTCCTTGGATCTGCTCAAAATCAGATTCAACTGGGCAAGTACAGTTAAGATGTATGGAACATGACCTTGTTGTGTTAAGTAGAGTGAATTTGAACCTGTGATTACTGATAATGTGGACAAGATCCTACAGCCAATGCATTCCAGACACCTGTTCATTAGGTCCCAATTCTTCCTGGATTGTTAAGAGAATCCAGGAAGTGACTAGTTGCTTGGTCTGCTTCCTTAAGACCAGGGCAGACCTTTTTGACTTGAAGGTACAATGCGTGTCTCCTCCTCAAAAAGCCCTCAGTGGTCATAATAATTCTGGACACCTATAATCTAGTCTTCAACACAGCTTCTGTTTCTGTGAAAGGCTATTAAGAAAATACTCAGACAGTAACTGCAGAGCTTTTTGGAGGAACTGGGTTACCTGGACTCATTTCAATTGAGTTTTGGGCTGAGGTAAATTACAGAGACAGCAGTAATCATATCTGACAATCTTTGATAGAGCCAGGATGGAGGTGTATATTTGTTCTTGTGCCCCTTCATCCCTTGGCAGCCTTTGATACTGTTAACCACAGAATCCATCAGGACCAACTGTAGGGGAGCACCATTTAATGTTGGCTTGCTTTCTTTAACAGAGGTCGGTTTCAGTCATTATTGATGGGGAAGACAAGTTATACCCATGATCCCTCATTTGGGGATCTCATCTTTAATCTTGAAGAGGGAGAACTTCCCCATTCAAGATTAGTACACAATATCAGATCATCCTGAATTCACAGCTCCTGCTTGAGAAGTAGATAGCATTTGTGGCCAGGCAAGAAATCTGGTACGCAAATTGTGCCTTTTCCTTCCTAGATTGAGAGCCCCTCCAGATAGTCATTCATGCCCTAGTTCCTTCAGAAATGGACTATTGCAATACATTTTACATGGGCTGTCCCATGAAGACCACTTAGAAACTGTAGCTTATTCAGAATATGGTAGGATAGGCAGTGATAGATGTGCCATGGTTCGTGCAACCATGCTGATTGTTGGTTTGTTTCTAGACACAATTCAAGGCACTGGTTATCATCTATAGAGCCCTTCATGGCATAGGGTCTGGTTATCTGAGGACCATCTACCCTGGGAGTTTCTGCCCATCCAATGAAATCAGGCAAAATACATGCAATCTGCATTTCTTCAATTAAAAAAATGCCACCTAGGAAAACACCTAGTCTATCGCAACACCTGCCCTCTGGAGTACCATCCTCTCAGAGACTCCTAAGGCTCTCACTCAGATGACATTCCAAAAATCTCTGCAGGCCTGGCTATTGTCCCCGGCCTGGTGCTAGGGTGGGTGTTAATCTATGCTTCCCAGACTTTTTCTTGGGTTATGGTTTTCCTATTTTAATTAAACAATGCTACCAGAGTAATCTGGAGCTTGGAAGCCTACAAGTATAAATAAATAAATCAGCCAGAGTTTTTTTTCCCTTACCCCATCTTGCTCCTCTCTTTTTAAACTTTAGCAACAGAGAGAACGCTGGGGAGAAATCCCGCTTCTTGTTTGCAAATCTGTTTTCACTTTGCAAAGCATAAGCACATCGTATCCACTGACGGCTTCCTCATTGTCCTCTCCAAGAGGATAGCTTCCTTTAAACTATTAATATAAACCTTAATATTAGGGAACACAGTACCTAGTATGGTCTCCTGCGTCTGTTCATGTATTACCTTTGTGTTCCTCTATGAGTTAGATAAAGATAGCAGCACCACCATGTGTAACTTTGTGGAACAAAATTACTGTACAGTGTAGTTTGCAGAAAGGATCACCAGAAGGTAAATGGTCTGTATTTGCATAACAGCAATAATGATTAATTACAATATCACTGTAATTTGCAAACAATCTCAATTTGTTTGTCATTTGATTAAAACATCAGACAAATAGCTGTATTCACCATACGGGGACTTCTTGAGATGACATTCACATGTTGACAGCTCTGAACAGCCATTCATCTGAACTAAATCACCACAAAAATTGTATTTCATTGTAGGACTCCATCAGTGGAGGCAAAAAAAAAATGCCTAGCTTAAAATGAGTTCCATGCAAAGGTCAGTCTAAAGCCAGCTTGGTGACTTTGGGGTAGTCAGTTTCTCTTGGCTAAACTCACCTATAAAGGCAAGATTTTAAAAATCTAAAGAAAAACTCCACCCAACAGTTTTGATCCTAAGCTACAAACCAGAAAGCAGTTTATTTTCAAATTTTCATAATTGAAAGCATTCCCAAATAGATTTCAAACCATCACACATGGCACATTTCCTGAGTTTCGTGTTATATATTTTACCTGTTTCATATGTACATATTTACAAGAGAGTGACTTTCCCTCTTACAAGAAAAAAGTAATAGTTGGCCTTGATGAAGCATGTAATCCCACAATTTCCCACAAGAAAATACAGTATTGGAATAGGTTGTAATTGAATGATTACATGATAACGTAGTGCTGAACTAAAGTTTTGTGAGTAATGAGTATACCGGTAAGTTGGTCTTTACTAAGCAAGCTGTTTTAAGAAATATGTCATCGCTAAAGGCCACCCCAAAATAGTGTCAAGAAGTTAACTTTTCATGCATTCACTTTTTTTCTGTAGAATCATGGTTGTAAGTTTTCTGATCACAGAAAAAGTGACATTCTCTCCTCATATAAAAAGTTGCTTGCTTGTAAGAATAAACCACTTCAAAGATTAGAATCTGCTTGGGAGGGTAGCAGGCCTGTGGCATACAGGATAAAACCAAAGGACAGCAATTTACAGTTCTTTTTTAAAATGTGAACATCAAGATTAAAAACACTTAAATAAAAGCACCACACTTTTGTTTAATTGTGCTTGTTAAATTTAATTGTTAAAGTTATCTGATTTGAATTATCACTTCTTACCAATTTACATATCAACTTTATATTAAGAATCTTAAGTTATCTGACTCTCATTTAAATACTGTTAACCTTGACATTTTACGTTTTGACATTAGTAAAGCATAACCACTATTTCCTTCTCCTCCTCCTCTCTCCTAAATAAGGTATTTATTTAGCAAACTTTTAAAAATAGTATCTGACTGGCTTTTCCAAAATTATGGGAAAAGACAATTCTCAATGGAAGTTGCTCAGTTTAATGGATGGGGAGCTTAACTATGCCTTTGGTGCCATCTGCTGGTTATTTGAAAATAAAAACCACTTATCTAATTTACTTTGGGATAATAAAATTTCAAAGCAGATAAACTAGTCCATATTTAGAGTAGAGTAGAGTAGAGTAGAGTAGAGTAGAGTAGAGTAGAGTAGAATAGAATAGAATAGAATAGAATAGAATAGAATAGAATAGAATAGAATAGAATAGAATAGAATAGAATAGAATAGAATCTGGAAGGCACCTTGGAGGTCTTCTAATCCAGCCCCCTGCTGGACTAGAAGAGATACCATTTCAGATAAGTGACTGTCTAGTCTCTTATTTAAAAAACTCCAGTGATGGCGCACCCACAATTCTGAAGGTAAACTGTTTCACTGATTAATTGTCTTCACTGTTAGGAAGTTTCTCCTTAATTCCAGGATGCTTCTCTCTTTGATTAGTTTACAACCATTACTTCTTATCCTGCCCTCTGGCACTTTGGAGAATAATTTGACTCCTTCTTCTTTGTGGCAGCCCCTCAAATACTATAATACTGCTATCATGTCACTCCTAATTTTCCCTTTCTTTAGACTAGCCAAACCCAAATCCTGCAGTTCTTCATATGTTTTAGTCTCCAGATCATTGATCATCTTAGTTGCTCTTCTCTGAACTTTTTCCAAAGTGTCAACATCTTTTTTGTTTTATGTTGACTAAAATTGGTTGCAGTATTCCAGGTGTGATCTTACTAGGGTTTTATAAAGCAGTCCTAGTACTTCAGGTGATCTTGATTCTATGCTTGTTTATACAACCCAGGATTGTATTAGCTTTTTTGGCTGCTGCTGCACACTGCTGGCTCATCTGATCATCTACTAGGACTCCAAGGTCCCTCTCACTGTTACTGTTTTTGAGCCAGTTCTCGCCTAATCTGTACTTATACTTTTGATTTTTTTTCTGCCTAATGTAAAACTTTGCTTTTCTCCACATGAACATTAATTTTGTTGGATAGTGTCCATTGTTCAAATTTGTGCAGATCTTTTTGGATCCTGAGCTTGTCTTCTGGGGTGTTGGCTATTACTGCCAGTTTCGTGTCATCTGCACATTTGATGAGTCCCCCTTCTATTCCCTCATCTAAATCATTTATGAAGATATTGAAGAGTACTGGGCCTAACACAGAGCCTTGTGGTACCCCACTGCTTACTTCTCTCCATGTGGATGTAGTACCATTAAGGACTATTAATTAAGAACATTTGATGCTGTTCTAACCAGTATTAAAGGGCATATCTGCATGTCATTACTTTCATCTTGTTCCCAACATACCATAGAGACAGCTTGAATTCATTTTAGCATACCCAGTTTTAAGGATTTTTTTTCCTCTTTTAATGATCCAATTCTTGCTATACAAATGATCCACTCATTAAGGTTGATCTGGTCAAGATCTGGGACCTGCCCAACAGCTATCAGCCACTGAGATTATTGCAGTCATGCCCCCTCCCTTCCAGATGGTGAAGATTGCCTGACCGCTCCAATGGGTGGGATTGCAGGGGAGATGCTGTCACATGATGACTGACAGAAGCAGCAACCTGGCTTTAAACAGACTCCCTATATATACTGGATTAATGTAATTCTGAAAGAGCACCGGATCTATTTGTAGAACATGGAGTTCTAAATCCCCTGTGCTGAAGAGAGCAGAATAAAAGACATTTCTTTGGGGATAGCTCTAGCATGCTGACATGGTCAGTTTCAACTGGAAAGAGAGCTGAGTTGTGTTAGATGTGTGTTGCTGGCTCTCTCCCAGAGGAGTTCTTTATAAGCTTTCTGCTGTTTCTATCACTGTTATTGCCTTGTGGGGGCAGGTACTTTTAGGTGCTTCAAATAATGGCCATTCATTGTCAGCACTGTCATTCCTTGAATGCATATGAGTTTGAGATATACACCGGTAGGCACTATGATAAAATTAAGTTCTCTCTACTTTCACTTTCAGCCTAAGTGACACGTCATTGATAAATTGAAAGGAGATAGTCCAATACTCCTCACAACACCTCCACCATATCAATAGGGGAGGCTATTTCTGGACATGGGTCTGCCACTCTTCGGGACCAGAAGTCTGCCACTCTTCGAGACCAGGACTTGGACCCAAGCCAATTGATTAATAGACAATGGGTGAATTGAGAAGTCATTGGGAAAGGAACATTGAAAAAAGTGCCACACCCTTGTCATTTGAGATAATAAAGGTAAAGGTTCCCCTCACACATATGTGCTAGTCATTCTTGACTCTAGGGGGCAGCACTCATCTCCATTTCAAAGCTGAAGAGCCAGCGCTGTCCGAAGATGTCTCTGTGGTATTGTGGCCGGCATAACTAAATGCCAAAGGCACCTGGAACACTGTTTGAGATAATACTTAGTGGCAAACTCTATTGATAAAAAAAAACAAATCTGTAAGCAAAACTCCAAGGAACTATTAACTCAGAAGATTGGGTAGGAGGAAGCCTAGAATTTAACTCTGGAACTTGAAGTTAAAGGTTTTTAATATATTTCTACTGCAGAGAGCAAATAATTCACTCTTGTTTGTAATGATACGTCCAATGTAGCCAAGTAGAATCTGAGGGTTTTCTGCCAAATAAATTTATTCCTGAAGTAAAGGTTAAATGTTTGGAATTATTGCCAAGCCCCTGCCTGGAAGATGGTAAGTCTTAAGAAGTAGCTGCTCTGTCTCACCTGCTATAATGGTATGTGGGAATTACTTTTTTATTTCAGCCATGAGCTGCTATATTTTGAATTTATTTCTGTTGTACTTAGGATGCAACTTGATACAGTACACTGTACCAAGCATTGTCTTTGGCAAGAAGAACAGCTTACCAAACGCTGCTCATAAAATGGGATAATGTGAGATGGGACGAATGCAGATGGGTACTTAGAAATCCAGATTTACCCATCTATCAGGATGCATAACTGGCATGTCACTAATGCCAGTGATCTGTAAACCAGAGTATTTTTTTATTACAGGTGTAGCCTAGTGGTGGGTTACTACTGGTTTGCCCCAGATCAGGTGAACCAGTAGCAGCAGTGGTGGGAGGCTCCGCCCACCTGCGCGGACATCTCAGCGCATGCACAGAAGTATTGCACGTGTGCGCGCCCATGAATGAACCGGTAGCGAATGAAATTAAAACCCACTACTGGTGTAACCCTCTCTTGAATGAAGATTACAATCAAGTTCAAAGGTCGCAAACATAAAGGGTACAGAGGAAAGTGAGAGAGATCTCTGACAATGATCCTTTTGCAGACAAGCCTGCTTCCATATCTGAGAACTCGGCCAGCCTACCTTTCATTCAGGTTTTAGCATTTTTCAGAAGAGCCGGACATTCACATTCAATAATGCTAACATTGAGGGAGGGATCGTGAAGATATCTAACATTGTGTCTCAAAGAAACAGTAGAAGAAAGAAATCAGGGTTTTACTTACATCCTCAGTATCCCAGAGATAAAGGGAAGCAAAGTTTAGCTGTCCTTTATCATTTCCTCAGAGTATCAATTGCCAATAAAAATATTAGTTCTCTGGAACAATAAATCTTTCCATTTTTATTTTTTTTACCTCTAGCTTTGACAATAAATGGACCAAGAAAGCATGAGATAGGTGGAGACTCTCTTGCCTTTATAAGGGTAAGCAGACACAACATTCTTGGGTTTTGGCTAATCAAAAGTTCCCACACTACATTCCTGTGTCTGTTAAATATGTTGTTCCGCCAGGCTGGGCTATCAATGTCAAGATTTTAATTGGTTTTAAATGGGATTTTAAATTTGGGGTTTTATAAATTGGGCCTATTATTTAATAATTTTAATCATTTTTAAATTTTGTCTGTGTTTTTAATTAGGCTGTACACCGCCCTGAGTCCTTCGGGAGAAGGGCGGTATAGAAATAAAATTAATAAATAAATAATAAAGAAATAATAAAGAAAGAAAGAAAGAATTATAGACAACTTTCCTGAAATGGGATCGACCCAGCACCAATTATCCATTAAACGGAAGGTGATTTACATCTTTCCCTCTAGACCTCAAACACTGTACTCCAGGGCTATTCTGCAACGTGCAGTGGCACAATCCAGCTCTTTATAACTGGGCTGTCTTCATATATCCATCAGAGCAGGGGTGAAATGCTACCGGTTCACTCCGGTTCGGGCGAACCAATAGTGATAAAAACTACCAGTTCAGGCAAACCAGTAGTAAAAAAATGCTTTAAAAAGTAAAAAAAAAAAAAGGTTCTGATGATTGTGCGGCACAGCTTATTGACATTGATTGAATCAGATGCGCCACGTGATCGTCAGAACCTATTTTTTACTTTTTTAAAGCATTTTTTTACTACCGGTTTGGGCGAATAGGTAGTAAAAAATGCTTTAAAAAGAAAAAAAAAGTTGTCTACACCCATCCAGTCACATGACCCTGCCCACCAAGCCACACCCACCAAGCCATGCCCACAGAACCTGTAGCAAAAAATTTTGCATTTCACCACTGCATCAGAGCCAATCTCTGAGCCAATCCTTGCTTTGAAGTTTACCTTGAGCACAGCTGACTACTAGTGCAGAAGCAGGCAATGCCTGCTACTTTACCATGAAACTTAAATTCCATAAATTCCATAAAGTGCTATCTCACTGATTGCTTCTTTTCCGTGTATAGATCACAGTGTTACAGGAACTTGGAAGGCCGTTTTGACCAGAGGCTGTGACAGATTGGGAAAAAATAATATTGGTGACAACCGTTCCACAGTACTTCCCGTAAACATTCACAAAACCCATATCAGCCTTCAGTCTAACTTTCTCAAGCTCAGTGAATTTGAGTACTGGAAGAGATCCAAAGTTTTAAAAACCATCTTAAACAATGATTTAGACAAAGGAAACAAATACAAATGCCAAGATTCTGTTACAGCTTCCTGCCTGCCCAGTGGATTAAGAGTAATGGAGAAAAAAAAATTAACTCTGCCCGTGTAATTAACAAGGGGACCAATGCTGGAAAATCTTGAGCTGGTAATGCACCATGGTACCATTTTAATTTCTTTTTTGCCCCACTGTCTTGTTATTGAAACCAAGAATAGCTTCTATCAAATATCCCTTAAAGGTGGAAAAAAGGAAAGAGGAAGGCAGCTAGGTTTGTCTCAATGGAACATGATAAATTAGACTTTGCAGGATAAATGGAGAAAGGGCGAAGGAGAGAGCATGGAGTGTGAATTTTTATACACCTCCTCGGCAAAGTGTGTGTACATATACCTACCTATATATTCTCTTCTGGAATGACCTCCTTATGCCCCATCCATCAGCCTGGGGTTGGCTTATTCTAACTAGCAGATTCTTTTCTTCTGTCTAACAGGCCCATCAGACACAATCTGCATGCCAATTACTGGAACAGACCCCCTGATACTGAAAAATGGAAATTAGCTGTCAAGGCAAGGTATCAGCTGAGCCATTCCTATTGCTAGCTCTCTGTCTGTAGCTCATATCCATATGTACTCTGCCCTGCTCCAATGAGGGAGCCCCCACTGGAAAAAGTAATCTAAATTTTCCCCCTCCGCTAAAATACTGACTACATTTTATTGTTATTCGTATTACCTGCCAACATTGGGACACAATGTGATATTTACCAGAGGGCAAAAGCTGTTTGGAGGGGAGAGAAAGGAACTTTGATAATTGCATTTTGGTGCTAGAGAGATCAAGCAATCCAATAAAAGGGCACTCAAAGAAAATGCAAATATAGGACAAATACAACAGGCAAACAAAATGGCTTCTACAGTTCAGCCTGATCTGGCTTCCATTTACATAGATGAGCTTTGCTTTGCTGTCCAGACATACATGCAGTGATGGGATTCAAGTAATTTAACAACCGGTTCTCTGCCCTAATGATTTATTCCAACAACCAGTTTGCCAAACTGCTCAGAAGTTAACAACCGGTTCTCCCGAAGTGGTGCAAACTGGCTGAATCCCACCACTGCATACATGTGATATAATGCATAGGAGCTTGGGCAAGCTTGTTGTTTTAATAGTAGTACTAGAACAAGAGTCACTGGATTGGTCAACAGAGACTGCAGTTGGTGTAGCGTGAGTAGCTGAAGATGTCATAACTAAAGATAAAACAGACATGCAAGCAAAGAGGATAAAAAAAGGAATTTGTTTCAAGATCCTTTCTTGGAAGTAGATAAGAAAGAAATAAGTTAATAAGGAAGCAAGGGGTGAGAGCTAATCACCTGAACCAGATAAAGGAAGTTGAATTCTTCTACATAGAAACCCTTCCCCCCCACACACTTCAACAGCTACCAGACTTGTAAATTAACAAGGCAAACGTAACTGCAAATCCTGTAAATCACCAAAGCAAGAACTTTGGAGAATAGAAAAGGGTAGTGAAGTCCACCCATTCCTTAAATCCTATTTGGACCCAGACTTGGTGGCTTCCATCCCTCCAGCTAGTGTTTGGCAACTAATTAAGGATGTGAATGTGTGTGGGCATGTGTGGAAGAACTAATGTACATTGTAATCAATATAGTTTTGATGTTTCTTTAAATTCACTGGATCTCTGTGTATTCCAAAGACCCCTTTGCCTCAGTGATTTTTGTGTGTCCCTAATTATTACCCAGCTATTAACCAGGGATGTGTGTCTTGTCTGCTCTGGCTTCACTTATCTGGAAAACCCAGGTAGAAAGCACAAGGGGCTTACAAAATCTGCATGCCTCAATAATCTGTGAGTGACCATAGACCGAACTGTGATTTATTTATAATTTTCTTTATTCAAAGCAGTTTTACATTTAACATTGGGACACTAAGCTGCTTCCCTGAAAACCAATTGCTTTCTAGAAGAAAACAAAACAAAAAATTAAATGCCACACAAATTGCCAAGAATGCTCAAATCCCAAATAGGAAGCTATTTGATGTAACAGTCTCATTTTCAGTTTTGAATTGGTTAAAAGGGTTATAGAATTCAGCCTAAGTCTGAATTCCCATTCATGTTCAACTTTAAAATTAGGTCAACTTAGTATTTAAGGTTATTGGTGGAAAGATAAAAGATTGCAAGGAGAAGACCTATATACTATCCTGAGCTTCTAGAAAAATATTGAACAGTTATAGTAATCATGACAGTAAATTAGAACATAAAAAAACAGCATTTTTAAGTTAAAATCTTACTTTGTTTACCAGCTTCAATTCAAATTTGACAAATTAAATAATGGACTTCTGCTGGTTTCCTATTGCAATTTCATCAAAGTTTTAAGAAAAGGATGCCACAAAACTAATCTTCTTGAGACTCTTAAGGCAAAAAAAAAGGTAAATCTAGATATGATACAGACAGCAAAGCTTTTCACAGCATGTCCTTCAGTCACTTGATAAGTGAAACATTTCCTCTATTTCCAATTGGAAATGATAGAATTGGATCTTGTAAAATTCAATTTTGGTTTAGTTATCAACTTTTCCTTATCTTCCATGTTCAAGCTAACTGGCTGACTTACCGGTATATAAAATACAATATGTAAATTCATCAACCTAATACAGTATTATTCTTCCCATAGAATAATGTCCTTTTCATCAAATTGTAACAAAGGTATCAGGAGCAAAGGGTCAAGACCAGGGATGTTAAACGCGCAGCCCGAGGGCTCAATGCATCACGTGCTCGCCACGCCCATGCCCAGTTTGGCAAAGGGGGGGAAAAGTCATGATACGTCATGTGATGCCGCTGTGACACTGCGAGTTTGACACGCCTGGTCAAGACTATACATTAAGTTACAGTTCAAAGATTCAATGCTCAAGCCTATACACAAGAATCTAGTCAACTGAAGTTCAATACTAAATTAGCTCCAGATAAGGGTCAACATAACTGAAGAACGATTGGACTTGGACCATTTGTGGCATGGTAATGACTCTAAACTGATGACATCCTTAATTTCACCCTCCAGCACTACCTCTCTTCTACAAAAAGTGAGGTGTGCTATACTATCTAGTTATTAGATAGTAACTTTCAGGCCATACCTAGTCAAATTCTTCATGAAGAGCTAACAAAACAAAAGTTTCTCAGCTTGATTCTTTAGTAGTATGAAGCAGTTTTTATGAGTCACATTTTTTCAGAACTTTTCATTTTTTAGAGATTTGAAATTCAGCAGGAGCCTTATTAGAGGATATGCTTCTGAACATAAGCAGATTTCTGAAAGCACGGTGAGTAATTAAGTAGCAGAATATTCCATTAAAAATACTCATAATACATTTTTATTTGATGAAGAATATGAACTTAACCGGCTGTCAGTGAATTCATTATATATGAAGTAAAAATTAGATTAAGAAACATATGGAGATTTTTAAAATGTATCTTGAAGCGAGAGAAGGATAAAAGAGTCTGTCTCTGTGTTTAAGAGAGAGATTTAACTAAAAATAGATGACAAACAGATACAAGAACATCATTGATGATCCTTCTCCTTATCTCTCGCCATTTGCCCTAGTGATCAAAACAGCTCATAGGTGCAAAGAAATGATGCAATTTCCTACTTCTTCACCTTGTCCTTGAAATGGGGAATCTTTTGTAAAATATAAACTGAATACTTTTGAGTCTTTTTTTCATTCTTGAGACAGTTGCATCTGGCATCCTGGTCCCCCATATTAGATTTGTGGCATGGAATAGGACCCAAAATGGAAGGCAAACTCCCAACAGGGTCAAATAGAAAACAGTTATGCTGCTGCTGCTATTCAAGAGTTCTATTTTCACATGAAATACATGTGGAGAAATTGTACTGTCATTTTTGCTGACTGCTGATAAAGTAGAAAAATTCAGAAGACTTTCATCACTCATCTGTAGCTGAGAATGTAGTTGATATTTCTAATCCAGCCCAGACACTTTATACATATTACATGATCTATCTTGCATTGCTAGACCAGTTTCATATCAACTGAAAGTCATGGTGTAAAACAGTGGTAGACAGCCTTTTTCCATTTGAGTTCTCCATTTGTCCTTTACATGACATGCCAGAGATCCTTCTAAAAACTGAGGTGGCTGGGTCAAAACTTATTTGTCATTAAATTAATACCCTTAACATAATTACTCCACTACTGTCACATTAAAATTAAAAGTTAGTATCACATTCCAGAAGGGCTTTGAAAACTTCATGTGAGGCTACCTAGCTAGCACAGGTTATTTATCCCTGGGTTAAACTGTTCCCTATCACCCAAATGATCAGCCATTTTGCTCTTCACTTTAAACGCCAACATGGCATTTCTCATGGCCTAAATCATTTCACTTTGTCACAGGAGACTAGAATCCAATGAGTTATTGTAACTCCAGAAAGTAGACAACCTTGTTAGTCTATTGCAGAAGAAACAAAGCGGCATTCTTCACAGCAGATTAAAAGTGCAATTACTAGTCCTTGAGCTGGCAGATCATTTGTTGCCCCTGTTGCCAATCTTTATCCTTCAAAAAGCACAATACTGTCGAATGGTGTTATCCTTATTTATTGCCCATAAAGAGATGAAAACAGGCTGAATGCACTTCCATAAGAGTATTAATCCCATATTTCAAAGCAACCCAAAAACAGCTGACAGGTATGGGTAATGTTATACAATGAAATGGTAAAGGTCTGTCTTCTTCACTCCAACTTCCCTGGAGAACAATTTGAAAGGTCTAGACTCCCCCATTGATCAGAGCAGAATTGCTATCCTTGAACTGGAGGGAAAGGATATGTCCATCCTAGCCCGAGTGGCCAATAATTGTCGGGCTAATCTCATACCATAGGATCACCTAGTTACAACCCCAACAAAATTGCCAGATTATACCCATGGTAAAGTTACCTTGGCTTTTTGCCTACCTAGGTGGTTAAACACAAAAACTACTAATCCTAAGAGTATGTTGAGGACAAAATGAAGGCCATATCACGGAGACACTGATGAAATAAAAGAGGTTTCTAGAATATAACTGTGTCATGGAAAAAGAGAAAGCCTAGAGAGACTTGTAGCTGTAACAATTTAAAGATTAACACACTAATAGTGTTTCCACTGATTTCTATCCTTCAGCAAGACTGAAGCTTAGTTTCAATCTCTCCTCCCCTGCCAGTCTCGGTCTCGGTCTCTCTCTCTCCCTCTCTCTCTCTTGCATGGATTGTTCCCTACTCGGCCTGTCCCTAATCAGTAGTGTTTTCATAGAAGCTGTATTGTTGTAGCTCCTGACAAGCATCACATACCCCGCTTCATAGTTTCCTAATAACCTCATACATCAAACCAGAGGAGTCTGCGAGGCCCATGTAATAAAAGTGCCCAGTTTATGTGCTGAATATCATTATCAAAAGTCCCCTTCCCTTGCTTGTTATGCAAAAAATGCAGAGGTTCCCTGGAGTCCCCAGCACAGAAAATGGATCAACAAAATCAACATTTGTTATTTTCTAGGACTTGAGGCATAATATATGTGGGAGGGAAAACAGAATGAGTTTATCCAAACATTTCATAAATTGTTCCAGTTAAGTATAGAAGGAAATGGAGGACATCTGGTGGCAAAGAAATGGAACACAACTGTATGGAATTTTTAAAAAAAATGAACCTATAGATTGGGGAAGGGTGGGGGAGGGGAGAATAAAAAAAAAAGTTTAGCCTTGATTGGAAACAGCAGCTATAATTGTATTGACTTCAGTGAAAATATGATCACCCCTTAATCATAGATAATTTTACCACAGGTTGAGTGAATTAAAGGAGCTTACAATGTTCCCAAATAAATAAATGAACTTAATTCCAAAATTTTGTTACAGAATAAAGGAGACAAATCTCAAATTTCTCTCCCACCCCACCATGTGTACAAGAAGCATTTATTGGTGAAAGGAACTGAAGTTTTCTTTTTCTATTTTTCAAAAAAGCTAGTATAAGTATGAAATATTTGTTTTTCTATTATTGCCTAAGTATTAGGTTCCAATAATAGAGACTAAAAAGATGTCCTGGAGATAATACTTTATCTTTTGAGAGGTCCTTGATGCTCTTTGAGTTTGTGTTCTTGCAGATGTTTCATTACCCAAACTAAGTAATGTGCTGATGATATTACCTATTTTGGGTAATGAAACATCTCCAAGAAAACTAGCAAGCTCAGAGAGCATCAAGGACCACTTATTTCAATTCTGAGGTACAAATATTCTCCTTTATTAGTTTATCTTTTATTTATATTTTTCCATAGTTAACTATTATACATAAATCTACTGTTTGGCTAAACTCCATCCTGAGAATTTCTATATTATGTGATATTTCAACCTCAGATTCCACAATACATCTGCAGGACACCATCAGGAAGAAAGCTGCCCTAAAGTGGTGTGTTGTTTTTTTTCTTCAAATGGCTCTTCTGGCCTCTCTAGTATTGGCTGAATATGTGGAGGAAAAAGAGGGGTTATGATTGTGATATACATCTGTACATCCATCTACATTATTAAACATAAAGAGAAAGGGGACATTGGAGCTGCCAGTGTGAAAGAAAGCAACCTCTTCGTAGACTTTTGTGCTCAGAAAATTTGGAGGGTGTCTGAGAAAGCTTCCTCAGAGTGATTTTGCTTATTCTCTTGTCTATTAAACCAGTGTTTGGATTATTCAGGAAAGGAGATCCTTAACAAAATTTTCAAATACATACACACTTCTCATTTTTAACCATATTATTATCTTTTCTCTAAACCAGTGTTTCTCAACCTTGACAACTTTAAGCTGTATGGACTTCAACTCCCAGAATTCCCCAGCCAGCTCTGGCTGAGAAATTCTGGGAGTTGTAGTCCATACAGCTTAAAGTTGCCAAAGTTGAGGAACAATGCTCTAAACCATAACTAAGGAGATATGAGACAGGGTTAAAAGGATCAGTCTCACTCTGATTTTGATGCTAAATAAATTTAATTATCTTTCCAAAATAGCAGTGCAGAGATTAGTCATCTCCTTTAAAGGATCACTCAAAGGGACACATATACCACGAATAATGACAGGCAGCATGAAGCCCACAAGTATGGCATCAAGTCTCTATCATATCAGCTTCAGACTCCATGCAATTTATTATTCTGCAATATGGCGGAAGGACTGGACCAGTGGGGTTGCAGCTCCCCACTCCATGGGTTTACTGTATTCTCCTCTCTCCAGGAAATACTGCTTGCCACGAAAGTTGGGATGTTCATAGAAAACCCATGCCCCATCCAGAACTTTGCAAGAATGAATTTCTGGCAGGTGAAACTTCTCCATCACAGAAGGGCAATCCTCTGCAGATTCATGCATTTGACCACTAAAGTCACCCTTCTCAAAGAGCTGGATCTGATATTTGTCTCCACCAGTCTGTAATAAAGAAGAGAGAGACTATAAAGTTTGCTAAAGAGTTGAACACAAACCTTTCTGCCTTCTCTTAAAATGTGGTGTAAAATGGAGACTATTCATTATCACAAATAATACCTTGCAATTGGAGATATATACATTACACCACTGGATGAATACATGTATTCATTATATTTTATAAATGTTGTAATTTCAGCAACATTTCTGCTATATATTATAATGTGATGTGATGATCAAGAAAAGTTTATCACCAATGGCAAGTGTTATAAAACTACATTGTAATTAATTGCAGGTGGCCTCCATTTTTTTCTGTCACAGTGGAACCTATAGGATCATTTTCACTATAACAAAATTAGAGAGTATCTTATTGGGGATAACTGCTCTAAGATGTATAAGATACTCAGGGCTATCTTATAATGTTTCTGTATTATTACCAGAATCTCTGTATTAACTTACCAGAATCTCGAATTTGGTAATATTTTGACCGATAAAAAGCTCTAAATTTACACAAACTTTTGGTGTGGTAAAATTAATATATACTGATTTACAACCTTTGTCCTCTGACAGTATATACAAACTATTGTCATGTGACATTATTATTGTTGTTGTTATTACTGTTATTGCTATTATTAAGGGGCCACAGAAAAATGTATTTATCTAAGTAGATCTATACTGTCTAAAAAGAAATAAATAATAAGTGAATGGTGAAGTATAGGTACACGCACGCACACACACACTCACACACTAGATCCTCAGTAATCTGATCCTCAATTTAACAGACTTCAGATGTAATGGATATAGTTTTTAAGTTATATTGGACTTTGCCCAACAACAAAGTCCAATGAACTTGAAACAGTCTGGACAATGTTCCATATTTCCCTTTAAAACTGTACATTCTTCTCAACTGCTTCAGATTGAATTCCAGGTGAATGGCCACAAATATTGGTGTTTAAATTTGTATTTGTAGGTAAAATTTGATCAGATATGGCTGGAGGAGAGGGAGCAGCAAAGAAAAAGAGCAAATATTTGTAAACTAAAAATTGACTGTAAAATTAAAATCAGGAGTGTCAACTGCATATGATTAGTATGGTGCAAAAAATAAACTGTCAGATGTTCATATACTAAAATGTAAGCTTATAAAATGTAAATACTATTAGTAAAAAAGCTGAAACTGGAATAGGAAGGCTTATGAAATGGCACAGAAAATAGCACTCCGTGAAGCAACATTCATGAGGTTTTAATATATGCAGTGAGACTGAGGTCAGCAGTTAGCATAATAGCAGATCACATGAGAATAACTTTCAAAGCCATTGATGAATGGCATCGCAGTTTTGTAAATGGCATGGAGTTGTTAACAAATAAAGCTTTAAGTGCACCAACAGAAGAAACAGAGCCATTAAATAAAAGGTTTTATAAACCAATTGATGTCCCAAATGTACAATGCCAGTAAGACTGATTTCTCCTGGCATTTGTCTCCCAAGAACATTCAGACCTTTAGAGATGAACATCAACAGTAGCAGGGTGAAAAATCAGAAAAGAGAGTTCAGCATCACTTTATCCAAACACCAATGGATTGCACAGACTGATGACAATCAATGTGAGTAAATTGTTTTTTCCACACTATAGAAAAACTGCAAACTATACACTTTGTAATTTTAGGGAGAGAAACATACAGAAACAGCATGTATCCTAGACCCAGTTAAAATTGGACACTTTCTTCAAACTAATCGCCCGTCGAACCAAAATCCAGAATCTCTTCAGATGGCTATATCATTAGAGTAGGCTTTCTAATGTAAAGTACAGCCCAGTGTTTTGGGCTTCAAAAATCCCAATCATCATTTGACAAACTATTGATTTAGTGGAAATCCCTTTCTTGCCATTAGTTTACTAAATCAAGAGGGAGATGGAACTCCTTGGTTTTGGGAGAATTCCTATACTTTATTTTCATGTTTCTTCTGGAAATATGGTAAAATTTAGTTCTTTTGCTTCCCTTTTAGTATTTTCTTCATTTTTTTTTTTTTTACTTTTCAAAAGTCTCTTACCATTTTTAATTTTCTGATTGAATATTTTAATATTTTTTTTGACTTTTTCTTTTTTTTTCTTTTTGTTTCATTCATTGCTCAAATACAACTTTCTTTTCTATTAGCTGTAGTAAAATGTAATATTAAGCCAGATTTGTCCAGTGCAGGGGTGTGTCAAAATCGCAGCCCGCGGGTTGGATGTGTCACACACTGGCCATGCCCATCCCCGTTTTAGAAAGGGGAAAAAAGTCGTGATATGTCATGTGACAACGTGACGGTGTGAATTTGACACCCATGGTCTAGTGGCCCCAGGCTGGGTGACTTTGGGTCGGTTACTTTCTCTCAGTCCAACCCACCTCACAGGGTTGTTGTAAGGAAAATAGGAGGAAGGAATATTAGATATGTTCACTGCCATGAGGTATTTGCAAAAATAATAAAAGATAAAAAAAAATAATTCTCTGAGCCAAATTTATTACAAATATAAGTTCTTTCTTTATCTAAGCAAGATGTTTTGCATAATTTCTAAAGGATGTCCTTTACTTGGAAATATTGACCTGTCAGGCAATTGAAGGACATTCTGGAGAAAAAAGCAGCTAATGTTAAACATAAATTATTGTGTTTCAATGATATGTTATGAATTGTGTGTATATTGCAACTTTTCTGTGCCAAAATGTGTGTGTGTGTGTGTGTGTGTGTGTGTGTGTGTGTGTGTGTGTGTGTTACCTGTTTTATATTGGATTATTTTAAGGCTTTCTTCTTTCTCAGGTTTGAGTAATCTTTTCTCCTGACTTGTAAGTTCATTGCCCACCTCCCATTTACTCTTTCCAAGACTAGGTCTACATTCTTTCACAGGAAACTTACTGGAAGTGAACTAACATAGTAAGAAGAGCCATATTTTGTAAAAGGAAAGAGTGTTTCTCTGAAGTGTTTCTAGAAAAGAAAATTATTCTACTCACCAACTGAATAGATTTGCAGGAGCTGACTCTATCATTCAGGCCCATCCAGCAATGATATTCAGGATATTCTCCATGGGTTAAAACATACATGTTTCCCGCAAAATTTGGCTGCTCATAAACAACCCAGACACCATTTTCTACACGGATGGAATTGCAACGGCTCAAGTCAGTGTGGAAATCCAAACAATCCCTATCAGACTCATAGCGGCATCCTTGGAAATTCTTGCCTTCATAGAAAGTGATCTGAAACACAAGCAAAGGAGAGAGAAATAAGTGTCTGTAAAACTAGGCTCTGTCTGAACTCTGTAGCAGATGAGCACTATCCAGAGAAATTCTTGCCTCTAAATATTAATGGGAGCTGCACCCGAGCTTGTACCATATCCCTTTTACTGGTTGGTGCTTTGGGTAACTAAATGCCAAAGTTGCTGATGATATCCAATTATATCTTTTGATCCCATGCATTAAACCAACAGTATAGGGAAATATATGTTAAGTTTACTTTGGTGTTTAAAATAGAAAAAAAAAACCTAACCACTGATTTTTAAGTGCCAAGATATTGCCCAAGTTAACAGAAGATTTATGAAAAGATACAACTGACATGGGACATGCTGGTTACCCCCAAATAATCGAAAGATTCATTATGGCATCAACTCATTGCAGCAGCATCCAATTTTGGTGAAATGATTGATAGGACTTCTGGATGAACAGCTATTAGCACTACCAATAAAAGACATGATTCTCTCTTTCCTTGCTTAGAGTCTTTCCATAGAATACATAGATCTCAGCTTTGGTAGTATAAAAATGCCTTGTTCTGACACTTTGTCACTCTGCGTGTTTTGCAACTGCCTGGCATTTTACAGTATAAAGAACAGTAATATGCAATACTTCAGTTACAGCTTGGAGACAAAATAAGGCCAACGTCATGGGGACAGAGGGTAAAATTGGGTTGCAAGCAGTGGTGAAATCCTCCCAGGTCTGCTACCGGTTCACCGCATGCATGCATGAGTGGTGTGCGCCAAACACGCACTTTGCGCACAGGCGCTACTGAGCAGCACTGAAAAAGAAGCCTTAAGAAGCCTTTTCTAAGGTAAGTAGAATAGCGAGTGGGGGACAGCTGTGCCACGCGATTTAGATTCATATAAATCATGTGGTACAGCTGATCGTCGGAAATGCCAGTTCGTCTGAACTGGTAGCATTTTTTTACTACCGGTTCACCTAAACTGGTTCGAACCAGTAGTATTTCACCTCTGGTTGCAAGGTTGTTCCAGGTGATGTTTTTAATAGCTCTCCATTGGTTGTCTTTGATTTGGGTAAGAAAAAATAAAGTACTGTAGTATAATATAGTGACTCAAGTTGAGGATTGGAACCAAAGAGACATAGTTTAAGTTTCAATGAGGTGGGTGTTTGTTGTTAAGGGGATAAAATGAAGAAAATATCCATGTATAACATTCAATCTTCCAGAAGAATACAAGACATAGAGGTGATATATTATTGCTGTTGTGGGTATTGTTACTATTTTTACTATACAGGAAAGCTTATAAATGGAAGATAATTTCTGAAGCTCTCAAGACTTTATGGCTCTAAATTAATATCTGTCACATCTACAATATTTTCTTCCTTTTCATACCTTTAGCACCAAACTGAGGACATGACAGAAAAGAATATTTTTGCTCAGGGTTGAACTGTGTGGTCCTTGGTGCTTTCTGAGAGTACCAAGGATCCCACAATCTGAGGATAGATATATTTTATCTTTTTTATCCAATTTATGTTCTTTTCTTCATCCAACTTTACAGAAGAGATATGAAGATATGAATGGGTTTTTTTAGTATCTGGGATTTAAATGAGGAATTTCATGTTACCCTGAGCATCTGCCCTTTCCAGACTTATATTAAAATCAAGGCACACAATCCCTATTCATACAATATATCCAGAAGTATGAACATGTGGAAGACCTCTCCAAATCCCTAACTAGATGTCTTCTTTGAAGCAGTGAATCAAGATTTTGAAAAAGTATAGAAATAGCTTAAATAAAAGCTGCACATAAGATGGTATGGCCAAGGGGTCTGATTGCTCATATATTCACTTTTCACTATAAAAGCTAGAATTTACACCAGTTACAGGAACAAACATTTTCTCTCAACAGTATTCCTGCTTGAATTTATCTCCTGATTTTGTCCAGGAACTATTTATTTAAAATCAAAAGTTTACAGTAACTAGAATATATCACTACTTTACATTTCAGAAGATGGAAGTCTTTACTTTGATTAACGTTCCATCTAAACCTTTAAGAATGTTACGGTGTTTTGTCCTTTTTAAACTTGAAGCAAACCATCTGGGGAGAGGAGTGGGTTAGCCCTTCAGAAGTTTGCACAGAGACACACAGAGAACTGTTTTCCCAATAAAAAGTGCACAAATCCAACCTCGGACTAAAATATTTATTGGTACAAATACATCCGAATGGGAATTTTCACTAAAAAAGTGGTGCAAGGGGAAAAGGAACTCTGGAGTTTTGTACTAATTAGTTCACAGGTTGGAGAAAATACAATAGCAGTGAATATGGGATATGGGAAACTACTAGCATTTCACACACAAATAGGTACTAAAATATCACTGCAGCTATAGCACATCAAATGTAGATGCCTAATGTAGAAACGGAGAAACTGTTCAGATGTAGAAGACAAAACAATGTTGAGCAAAGTCCCCCTGAGCTTTGTCCAATACAGATCTGTTAGAAGATCTGGGAATTTTGTGTTTGAAAGCTCCTTCCTGTGAATGATAGTTTCTCTGCACATATTTTGAAATGCTTTCAATTTATGTATCAGAATGATAGTTAAACGTGAACTTCTCTGGGGAAACTTATTTAAAACAAACATGGGAGAGCATCCAACTAGGTACTTCTCTAGTTCAAATTGAGAGATACAATTTCAAACAAACACCTTCAGTTAATTGCTCAGAGTATATTCTTTTTATAAGTTTAAGGTAAGCCATTCTCAAGGAACTGTTCAAAGGTAGTTTTTGTAAATCAACCCCAAAATCCAAAGCACCAAGGAAATCTTCCTTTTTCTTTTTGTTCATTTACCCTACTCTCACAGTAAGCTGTGGATAGTGATGAACTGCTCTGCTGAGATTCTAATCTTGAACTTACTCAGTTAGTAAACAATTGGGCCTGTTGACTAACATGAAGGAAATGATATCTGTACCTGGGTGGCACTGCAGATTAAAGTGATCGTCTAGCTAGATTTACCCCTGTAATTTCAACAGCTGGAAATACTTGTTCTCTGCATGGAACATACTGGTCTTAGTGCAAGACTAAATCTTCATTTCAAGATCACCCCAGTAAGTCTCAGAACTTCTATATCTTATCTTCCACAGAATGAAGCAAACAAACATCAAAAAAGTAAGGTGTATCCCAATACTCTCAATGATGCCATCTTCAAATACTGACAGACCTTAATTTGACAAAATAGTATCTATTTCGATGAAAGCTAGAAAAATCCACTAAGTTTCAGGCATTCATTTATTCCCTAACAGTTTGCTTTCTAACAGATGGGAAACATCTCCCTCATCTACTCTGCTTTTTATCTCAGTTCTCACCAGCAGGTTGAATCTTGAGATGTCATCTTCTTACTAACAAAAGGACAAAGAAAGATGTCCTTAGACTGAAACCATAACTTACCCTGTTTCCAGTTTTAAACATGATCAATGTTGGGTGCAATATTCCTAAAGAAAAGAGACTAGAAGTAACTGCAAGAGCTCAAACCAGGAAGCCTCATTTTATAATGGGCTCATTTTTTAGGATAAATGTTTGCTTTGTCATGAAAATGGGATTCCAAAATTGACTCAGTGATTCTGGGGCTATTCAGAAGTTCTAGAAAAACAAAGAGGATTATAAAATAAAAGCAAGCCTCGCTGCTTCATTTCTCCCTTTATTTTTCCTCATTCTAATGTATTAGGCTTGTGAATGCATTGCTGAGTCAGAACTCCAAACTCCTGTCAAAAATACTCAAAATAAAAAGTGCTTGCAGCTCCTATTGAGTGATGGCAACAGTTCCCCTATTTTGATTACATATGATGGATTCAACTAAAGGAAGCCTCAGTGGAGCATAATGCCAGAAAACATGGGAATCAGGCATAAATGAGGAAAGTAGCCTGGTGAGCTATTATTCTATGGAGCAATCGTTTTAACTGAAGTAATATGCTTGCCATTGAGTAAAGTACTGTATCTTCCTAGCTGTTGCATTCTAATGTATTTGTTTGCAAACTCCCAAGGAAAAGGCTACAAATGGCTCTGATCTTTTGTTGTAGATTTAGCTAACAAAAATATTTCTTGAATAACTCATAAAAATACTGCTTATAGCTGATAAGTTTCTAAACAGGCTTGATTTACACATTCCATTTTGAGAAAATGCAGGCAGTTCTTATTTAGTGACCAAAATTAAGGCCAGAAATTCAGCCACTAAGTGAAATCATTGCTAACTGAAACCGCAACTGTGCTTACGATCTCACTTCAGGTTTCTTTTGTTTTACCAATCTACAAAGGTCATAAATATGAGGAGTGGTCACATATTTGCTTTTTTATCACTGTCATACTGGAAATACTAAACAAGGCAGTTGTTAAATAAGAACTACTTGTATATATAAAACTGTTGTTATATAGTTTTGGGTATTGGTCACAGAATATTTTCAAACTTGCCATTTTTTAAGGATTTCAGTATGTGTGTCTTGGGATACTGCTTCATAGGATCTGACCAAGGACAATAGGTGGACAATGTTCTAGAAATGTTCAGCAGAATTCAGAATAGTTCAAGGCATGGAGACAGTGGACATGGTTCATCTTTTTTCCCCTCAACTCACTAGGAAAATAGCAAGCCTTAAAACAACAAACCCAAGTTTTATCGGAGCATGCTAGGATATCTAAGGAGATTAACTTGCAAATCAACATACCATTGCCTACATTCCATCACCTCAGAGGTGTAAACTGTGTATTTCCGACCTATGCAATTGTAAAAAAGAAAATCCCATGCTAAGATCATTATAAAAGGGACAGGAAATAAAAATCCCTTTCTATATATCCACTTCTGCAGAACTATTTTGGTTTTGCATTTGAAAAAGAATGTAGCAAAACTGGAAAAGTGCAGAAAAAGGCAACCTTGCTTATTTTCTTATAAGAAATGTTTAGCACTCATTAGCTTGGAAAAAGACAACTCACAACTCATGTCAGAAGCACTGAAGCCCTTCTGGGTTGAAAGGATTAGCCACAATTGCCCACGGACACTCAGACGGGAACTCCTTTCATGTCCCTAGCAAAAGCTGGAGCAAAGGACAGGAGCTCACCCTGCCCCACAGCAGCACGCAGGTTTCAAACACAGGCTTGCTACCCTCCAACCCAGTGGAGGGTAGCAACACATGTGAGTCATGTGTTCCTACAAGACAACTGAAGGAAAATATATATATAATGGTACAAATTTGAAATCATGCTTAGCAGGTAGCGAAAGCAGATTCTCCCGATTCTAATACACAAGTACTACCAGCCATCTAATGCAGGTATTTGGAAGGAGGTTTAGAACAAATGAAAATACTTCCTATGTGATGCATAATTAATTTGTAGAATAAATCATGTTACACAAAAGACAAAAAAGCAGGACGGTTGTTAACTCCAAAGGCTTTAAAGAGAGATTAGAAAAATGCATTGAGCTCAACTCTATCGAGATATAGGTCTTGAAGATTCAGTATTACCTATGGGTTGAGCTAATATTTTGTCAAGGGGGAGTTTCAGAAGCACATCAGTGGGAGTATTTTTCCTTTATTTGCTGGTGAACACTGAAGAAAAAAACCAGCCATCTGCCACTCACAGAAATAGTTCTTCTTTTCTACCTTGAAACTCCCAAATGCTAGCTTCAATAGCTGACCTGAAATTCTAGTGTTGCAAAAATTGGGGGGAGAGGAGGGGGGGGAGAAGAATCCCTAGATCTACCTCCTTCTTTCAAAATGGAAGAAATAGTAATATTAAAAGATGACCACTGAAATAATTTAGTTTTGACTGGTTAGTTATGACTAACTTAAATCTGTACAGTTCAATGGGCCTACTTTAAGCCTGAATTCAATTCATTGCATCCAAGACCCTTTTCCCAAAATATATGGAAGGTGATTAAATCATTAAATCTGAAAAAAGAAAACGAGGCACAAAATATCATTGTGTCAATTTAATTAAACAACTGATATAAAATATATTTAGAAACATTAATATAAACAATATTTAATTAATAACAAAAAAATAATTAACCCAGCAGTCAGAGCACTACCACTATCTTTACATCAAGAAAGTAACACCTTTTCCTGCACATTTAAGTGTGCTAGGAATCTACATTTTGCTCTCAAGTATACAATAAATGTTAATAGCAAGATCCTCCTATAAAGATCCACGACAACTGATGATATCATACAGTGTGAAATACGCAGTAACGTCCACTTCCTTCTTGATAATGCCATTAAGCAAATTCATGTTTCTAAACTTCAAGTTGGCCCCAGTCTATTGTGAGGGAAATACTTTTCATTTGGCACAGTGCATCTCCAGAACTATAACAAAACAAATAGAGTTAAATTGTTGAATCAGCAGTCTCATCACATTCCAATCACATGGTAGTAGCAGTTTATTTGATAATTTCAATCACAAATACACAAATCACAAAAGCAACAATAACAATAATAATAGGATGCTGTTTCAGACCCTGGAAAGACTGAGTGGTTCTAGGTTTTGGAGCCACCTAGTTGTAGTACTATGACATCTTTGGTGCTGGGTGAGGTTGCATTATCCCAAATTTATCGGTGTGTAATCTAGGAGTCCTCCTGGACTTGTGGCAGTCATGCTAGCAGGGCCTTTGCACAGCTTCATGTTGTGTACCAGTTGTACCTATCCCTGGATCAGATCATTCTATTCATAGTCACTCATGCCCTAGTCATCTTCCAACTGGACTACCATAATGTATTCTAGATGGGACTGCCCTTGAAGAATACCTGGAAGCTTCAGTTGGAACAGAAAGCAACAACAAAGGCAGTTCTAGAACATTACATGTTACGCCTCTGCTCCACGGGCTATATTGGTTCAGAGTTTTGGCATGGGGCAGTTTATCTGAGAATCTACCTCTCTCCAACAACATCTACTCATCCCATCAGTTCTGGCAGAGAAGACACAATGCAGGTCCTATCTGTTAGGGAACAACACTTGGCAGCACATCTTCTCTGCTATGGCACCTGCCTTATGTAACATTCTCCCCCTTAAAGTGAGTTTCGCTCCATCCCTGTTAATATTCCAGAAATCTCTCAAGACCTGGCTTTGCCATCAGGTCTGGGGGTCACAGAGGACAGGTGAGATCTTCTTAATAGTAGTTTTATGCATTAGTTAAACAATAACTGAATGTTAACACTGGAAAGAGACAAAACCCTTAGTCATGAAGATTGCAATAGGCTGAACACAATGATAAAGAAAGATACTAGGACAGTCAGTAAAACAGAAATGGAGAATGTAAGAGATGAGATACAGAAACTGCTTAAATAAGACTTTGCTAAGTGATACAGTTTGACAGAAAAAATGATAGTTGTCTGTAGGTATATAGAAGTAGGCACCAATTAATTAATAAAACAACTATTAGGATACATCCAACACATCTCTCATTCTAAAACAAAAGGGCATTGCAAATCGATGCCTCTGGAACATTTATGAAAAAAATATATCACCATAGCCTGTCAACTTTTGACCTAACTTACTGAGCAATTGTCCATATTATATTAAAATACAAAGTTTTTATATGTGCAGTATAAATGTGACCTTTGAACTCACCTGATGATTTGGTTGCTTCAAGGATTCTCCTATCCTGCTGCCTGTTTAGATCCTGCAGCCGGAAGTACCAAGCTATCAAGCTGTTGACGGCTGCCTGTGTGGACTAGCCATTCATAGAATTTGTTCTCCACTAACATCTGAAATGTCTTCCTCTGATTCCTGAAACCAGGGAAAGGATTAGCTCTGTACTATATACATTTGTGTAAATATTCCTTTTGCTAGGTCTTTTCTTCAATAAACATACACCTGCCCATATTTTTTTTTATCATTATTAAAGGATTTAATTTATTGTGATATGGTTCAGATTTTTATGACATGTAAGATTTTATAAGATTTTTATAATATTAAAATAAAACAGAATCATTTAAACCTATATAAAAACTTACGATCAAGAAAATGTTTCAAAAAATATTTCAGCAAGTTATTGTGTTGCTAATGGTTACAGTGTTGGACTATGAATCAGGAGACTCAAGTTTGTCCATGGAATATAAATCTAACAAATCTGTAAAAGTGGTTTCATTAATTTTTTCACACCTAGTGGCTATGTCATAAAACTAAAAAATGAATCACGTAGAATGAAACAAAATTTTAAAATCAACTTTTTTATTAAGCACTACAATATATTAAGCAATATATTCCTGCAAAATAGATACAGCTGGGTCTGTCCATGATGACAGCTGCTAAGACCGTTTATGCTTCTTACTGAAAATTACACTCTTTTTTAGTAGAATGGTAGATCATATAATGTGAATATACACCAATGTAATGTTTACAAAACAAGTCTGATATTAATTCAATCTAGAAATGAATTATGAACCATAATTCTACATAGAGATTTGTATCACACCTGAAATTTGGATTTCTCTTTGCCTAAGACTTTAGAATATTGCTTGATCTGTTATAATAAAGACAGGCTTCCCCAAATTAAATAGAAGTTCATGTTGTTTAGTTTGAGTGATGCTTCTTTCAGTAATTCCCTTTGATAATAATTATCTGATGTTAACAAGAATTTTGAAGGGTTTAATGTAATATAGTTGATATAATTCCACCTTTCTATGTGGCACTAATCTAATGTTACTTTTAAAATTCTTATTCAACTTGTAAACTTCTTCAATTGCTTTTTGTTCCTTTCTTTTTCACTTTTCCTTGGTTGCATTTTTAAATATATATTACAATAAAAATTATTTTGTTTTTATATTCTTTATGGTTACATTATATTTATATCTTTTATATTTCTTTCTATGGATATATTTGTCTCAAAAAACACAAATAATAATAAGAATAATAAGAATAATAAGATGTATTATGTATGTTTGTTCTTAAAACTATGTCAAGTGTATAAACTTGAAGAGTATAGTTTATTTAGTCATATAACTTAGCACATTTACTTATTTTTTATGAAATTTCATGACATTTGCCTTCTTATGAATAACAAGCAAATAGTTAATATAAAAACAAAATAATTCATTTTTATAATTTTTACACATATGAGAGTAATAGGCAGAAGCTTAGATTTTTTTCATTTCTTCCATCTTTTTCTAGGCTTTACATCTCCAATTTAGTACTTACATTCAACTCATTTTGTATATATGTATGTGTGTAATAAAACAGCCTTGTTAAAAGTATGGAAAAAATAATTTCTATTTATTATTTTTAGAAATTATTTTATTCTATTGAGCTCCTCTAATCAACCAAAAATATTCAAAATATTTATTATTAAAATAATTCATTAAAATTAATAGGAATAGAAAGGACAAAAAAAATGCACCCCCCAAAATGCATTACATGTCTTGATACCCTAGTGGCTCCCCTCCATTCAGAAGATATCACCATGTGACTGCCTGCACCCTGAAGTATTCAAAAGATTTTTTAAAAAAAATAAAAATAAAAAGTAGAGTGCCTTGATTGCAAAAGAATTATTCATCCCCATTTATGGTGTGTAAGATATTTTACCCATTAATTTTCTAAATTTTAATTTGAAGTCAAGAAACTGGGTTTACTTGATAAAACTTAAAAACACAGATTAATAAAAGGATCAGTTGTCCTTGGGACTACAAGTCAAGAGAAAAGAAAAAAACAATACCTACACAACAAATTTTAATTATTAATTTGCATTAATATTGATGCATTTAATACTAAAGCCATTACAACACCTGACTCTGCTTTCCTGGAAAATTAACTGTTACTTACTTGGTCAGGTCTGTTTCCTTCACTGTTTTCTGCCAGATTCGTATCCTCTGTTCCCGTTGGCTCAGGGCTTTCTGATATGCAGGTGGCAGACCACCAGGTATTTCTGTTGTGTCTCCCTCCATTTCAAATGGAACAACAAAGGAGTAAAATTCTGAGGGTGGAAGAAGTCTGAAAACCTGCCTATCAGAGTTTTCTTTACATACGATCATTGGATTATCCCAATTGTTAGGCACAGTAGCTAGGCCAGTTCTGCCCATGTGATCCTCAAGCATTGGATAATGGGTATGGAAGGGAGCAAAAGTTATTGCTTGGTTACCCAATAATATAAGAGGTCTAGTTGGAGTGAGAACATGCAAAGTGCAACCAGTCGTAGATGACAGAGATAAGCGATGGCAAACAGCAACAAGTCTGACATTGTCACAACTATGGAGATGTACTACAGTTTGCACTGGACCAAGGACCAAGGTGCTATTCCTGCATTTTTCTATGGTTACAGACCTGAAAGAGAGGAAAAACAGCCAATAATAGAAGGCTGAAAACAACAAAATACAATTATACATGTATGTACCTTTTATAATAGGTTGCAAATACTGGCAACTGAAAAATAACTTACCTCAGTGGAGATAGTAAATAGATAAAAGATTCACAGCACCGATGAATCTTCACATGAGTATCTTCTAGGGTAACAGAGCTCTTTGCTAATGTTTGTTTGTATACCTGACTCATCACAATCACACGATGAACTGAAGGGACTATGTGAATATTACAGGCTATCTTAGCTCGTTTAGTTGTTCCTTCAACTGGAAGAATTATAAAAATATTAGTTTTTAAAAATAGTTCTATTGAAGCCAAAATCTCTCATTTAGCTGAATCTTACTGTATTTCCCAAAGAAAGAAAACCCTTCAATATTCAATATTCACAAATATATTCTAGTCAAGCTGGTTGGAATAATTTGAAAAGCACTTAATTTTCTTGTACAAATTGTTAAGATTTTATGCTGTATGCCTGATATTTATGTGCAGTGCTTTGAAATTCTTTTTATAGCAAAGGCATGGCTTTCGGAATATTTAAACAAAAACAAAACAAAAAGTTATATTTCTTTCTGGTATGTTACATACCCCAAGCAGTAAGGATTTTTATTATGAAATTAAGTCATAAAACTCACCAATTTATTACCAAATCAAAAGCACTAAAATGTCTACCATGCATCCTTAACTATATTTTCCCTCTTAATGGTATTATGGAAATATTGAGCAGTAGTCAAAATACATGTTACATGACTTTAAAACTTCATATAACTACCTATTCTCAACTCAGGGAAATATGCATTAGAAGCTAATAATTCACTATTTCAGATCCTGTTTAACTTTGTAAATCTTATATTTCCTATTTACATTGTCATAAAGCTGTGAAAATGACTGTATTAGGACTGTATTTAAAAAGTCTTAATTAGGACAGTGTCCAGCAAGAACAATAAGAAAAAAGTAGTACTGTAGTGTCAGAAGTCATCCAATGATACAATACAATACAAAAAGCATTAATAATTCAAAGAGGAAATATGAGTATATAGTATTTAATACATATTAATGAAGCCATAATGTACAATAGGTATGGAGATACTATAGAAGACTTATATTTGCTCTTTGATTCGTATGATTTAGCATCCTGGAACCTACCAAAGTTTTTACCAAAACTGAGTTTGTGATTCCTAAGTGGAAATGCTCCAAAAACTCCTATATACATTTTAATTGGCATCTTACCTTCATAATAAAAATGTTTAAGTTCCTGAAGTTTATTATTAAATAATATTCTTATTAAATAAATTTAACAACTTTGGGATGTAAATTTTAACTCAAATATTGATTAAATCTGGGTAGTCATAATGGAGATATCCTATCAAATAGTTAGTAGGAACTCTATGATCAGAAATAATTGTACCTTGCTGTGCCCATGCAAGCTTTCTTCCAGATGTGAGACAGGCTGTTGCCCCAAATGGGTTCCCAGTCAGACAAGCCCTCAGCCATGATTCGAATTTGGCACAGGAGAAGGCTTTGGAAAGTTTCGAGAAGCCACTCTTGGCATGCAATGGCTGCCAAAGTGCAAGTTCATGAAGAGGGTGGACAGTCCTATTTTGATCCACACTTCCTTCAATAAGGAAACTAAGAGCTCGAACAGCTTTGGGTGATAGCAGGCTGCTGTGCATAGAATGAGAGGAGGCACTGAGCTGATCTGGGTCCAGTAACAATTCCAGAAGATCCTGGAGATGGTTTTCAACAAAGTCATGGTGGTAGTTGTCATTCCAATTCTTCAAACCAAGCGTAAGAACAAATATTAGAGACCAGAATCAATCCACAAAATCACATGTATATACTGTTCTCTTAGTTTAAGCCATTTCTATGTGGAACTGATACCAAGCTTTCATCCACGGAAGCTCATTGAATAATCCTGAGCCAATCATTCTCTCTCACCTTATCCTACATCACAGGGTTGTTGTTAGGCAATAAAATAGAAAGATGCAGCTCTATGTATGCTATTTTATGTTTTAAGAAAGTCCAGATATAAATGTAATAAATGAATAAACAAAGTAATATATAAGTAGAAGTCAATGTGCAAATTACTTATCAAATCTTTTCTTGTTCATTTGCTAGAAACTACATTACGCATCTAATATAAAAAGCAGCAGAGAGTAGTCTCCAATTTCTTTACATACTTATGATCAATGTCAGAATAAAAAAATGAAAAAAATGACTTATGACCATTTTTCACACTTACGACCATTGCAGTGTCCCATTGTCAGATGTTCAGAATTCAAATACTTGGCAAGCAACTCATATTTATGATGGTTGCAGTGTCCCAGGGTCATGTGAACACCTTTTGTGACCTTCTGACAAGCAAAGTCAATGGGGAAGCCAGATTCACTTAACAACTGTGTTGCTAATTTAATAACCAGTGATTCACTTAACAACTGCAGTAATAAAAGTTGTAAAATGGGACACATAACAATTTTTTCGTTTAACAACAGAAATTTTGGGCTCAATTGTGGTAATCAGTCAAGGACTACCTGCACATTAAATGATACAAAGAAAAATATATAAAGTGGTATTAAGAGATGTGAGAAGATGCTTTGATGAAAGTCCATCAATTTATAGTGCATATTCTATTCTATGCATCACTGAGAAAGAGGAAAGATCTACAGATTTAGCACTGATTGTTTTATCATAGTTCAAAGTAACTGGGGATAATGGCAGTTGAAAATTCAACATATTCTGAGGATACTAGGTAGAAGGCTGATTTTGATCAAACCATTAACTAAATAGCGGATACTTGGTAACAGTACTGTAGTTACACAGTTTGCTAAATCAACTTAATTGTATTATTATTTTCTTAATTTTTGCTTTGAATTTATACATAGATATCAAATATTATTTTATAGTTTATATTATATATAATGCCCCTTTTTTATAAAAACACTTAAATATTTCAGTATGCAATGTAAATGTATGAAAAAAATGGAAGTACATTACAACTTAACAAGTTATTCTTACATTATCTTCAAATAAATGCATAAAGCATCCTTCTACAGGGAGAGATTTTTGAAGGAAAGCAGTTCAAACAATACCTTAATCTGATTGGCAGATTCTTTTAGCCCACTGTAAGACTTAGATTTAGGATTTGGCCACTCATCTCCAAGAAGGGATGTCCTCAAAGAAACCTTGTTTAATTGCTGAATATAAAGGAACAGCAGGAACTGAAGAGTATCCACGGATAACTAAGGAAGGATTCAAAAAGAATATAAACACAAATAGAATATTTAGTACAGTTATTTTTCATTTAGAAAATTGTACTTCAATGGAATAGATAGATAGATCATTGCTTAAATTTCAAATAGTCTAAATTATTCTAAAAACAAAACAGTGTTTGGTCCAGAAAGAAATAAACCATTTTGGGACAATGATTGCATTGGACATCAGAACCAACGCAAAAAATTATGAACAATAAAAATTTAGATTCCATAAAAATATATTAAAAATACAATTAATTCATACCCGATTCCTTTGCTTCTCTGTCTCTTCCTCAGTTGTGCAGCTAGATATCACTTCTGCCCATTCCAGTCGCTTCTCTGAAGTCTGCTCAACAAGACTGTCAAACAACTCAAAGTAAAGCCATGCCAGCTCTTTCTCTAGTTGTAGTTTCCCACAAGCAATGTGTCGCCACATAGACCAGGTAAGGTATGGATAATAGCCTTTACCAGAGCGCATTCTGACATAGGTTGACATTTTCCGAAGGTAATGCATGCTAAATTTGGAAGGAGGAGGGATTTGCAATGCTCCCACTATGAAAGGCTCCATCTTCACCCACAAACTGACCGAAGGTTTCTCCATTTTGGAAAGGTACAGTTTATATATCTGAATTTGAAAAAGCAGAAATATCACAAAATGCTGTTTCCAGACCTGTCTCCAATTCAATTATATATGAAAACGAATGAATTTTTCCATATTAATTTCTCCTGATTACCTTATGTTTAAATACATTTATTTTATACATCTCAAATTTTATCCTCGTTTATCCTATTTAAATATTTATTACAAAAATATACACATTAAATTTCAACTATTATAAGGTCAAGCAAAACTTTTGGAATCCAAAACTGCATTTTAAAAAAAAAGTGCATTAGGCATGGTGCTAACATGAGTATTCATTGGATGATGGAAAACATCAAAATGTTCAGCCCAATTTCCCCTTTTGGATGTGCCCACTAGAGAAAGCATTAAATGTGTAAAACTATTGGAAGTGATGCTTCTTTTGCTTCATATCAACATGGAAACCTTTTGCCAAATTTCAGCAACACAATCATGAGAAATTCTGGGGGCGTAAGGGCAATAAGCAACCATGGATTGCAAATTATTCAGTAGTATTCTGCATAGAAAGAAAATGAGTAATATGACATTTTAACTTTTGTATTTAATAGACTTGCCAAATAGTGGGTCCTGTATGACCCTTGTTCATAAGTAATTTTGAACAGCAGCTAAATTATAATGGAGCCAGAGCTTAGAACCTTAAGAGCAGCTTTGGCTTATTAATCCTTTCTCTCTCATACAAACAACGTAAGATTTTGAACAGTCCTTTTTTACTTATTCACCTCAGCAGTTCATTCAAAGGAGCAAATGAAGAGAACACTGTTAAACTTCCCTTTTATAATTATTCGTTAAATACAGTAATCTCTTTACCTTCCTTGCTAGAATCATATTCGTTCTAGTAATTTCTCTAGCAACGACCTTGAACTAGAGTTACTTGCACAAAGTCATAGTAAGTGGTCTGAATCTGGGGCTATATAGTAGAGAGCATTTGGGAGACTAATCTGAATCAATCCATCAATCATCCAAGAATTTGCATTTTCATAAATATTTCCATTTAAAAAATAAAACCAAAGCACATTTCAAGTTAATTCAATGGTAAAACAAACTATTAGTCTAACAACATAGCCTTATCCTGATTTCTGAAATTTGGGAAATTGTTTTATTTTATTTTATTCTGAAGTTTCCAGCCTTATTTTAAACACTCTAACTGTTGGTTTGAATATGTTGCATCTCTTGTAAATTGCCACTAGGTAAAAAGCAACATTGTGTCATAACTCACTTCTAGTCTGCTCTTACAAAGAAAATATTTGTGAATTGCTTTATTTCTTGTTAAAAGAGCTTCAAAAAAAACCCCTATCACTGATGCTTTAGAGGTTTTAGACTTTTCTCTCCCACTTTGCTTGGTATTATTTCTGAAGGATAAACCAAGAATAACAACAAAAGCAGGAATATCCAAAATCTAAATGTAAAAATAGAAAATCAAATAATAAAAATGTTTGTAGATAATGTTAGTATTTCTGAAGATTTTAAATACAGACATATCTCAACTGCAGTTTGAATTAAGTGCATTTCAATTAGTGTCAACAAAAAATTAGTGGGCTCATGTTAATGCAGTCATCATGACATAGGATGTCATTAATTTAAAAAAAACAAGACAAAATTTAAACAAAATGTTATATTTGATATTATTTTCATTATCATGGTTTAAGAGGACAGTAGCTGTCATCAGCATCTGCGGGGAGAGGGGGTTAAAAGGAAGAAATGATGACACTATGTGATTAAATCATCCATGAGCTTATTATTTTGGCATTATTACATTTCTTACAGAAGCTGCTGAAAGCAGTTAAAATAATCTATGAAATAACCTGTTTTTACTTCAAGTGTGTTTAATTTAACTGCCTATTTATATGGTTTCAAATAAAGGAATTTTATTTACATGAAAAGCTTAACATCAGAAAAAAAATACTGTACTGTAGCTTCTGTACTATATACTATGTAAAGAAGAATGATGTCTATCAGGGGCGAGTTTCAAAACCCATCGCTACCAGTTTGCTTGTGGGTATGACCACGCAACATTTCTGCGCATGCACAGAAGCATCCAGGCGGGTGGACGGAGCCTCCTGTCACTGCCGCTACCAGTTCACCCAATCCGGGACGAACCGGTAGCAACCCACCACAGGTATCTATGCATAACAAATAGAACTTTCCTGCAAAAAGTCCCAGAATGTTCATTGGATATAAACTGAGTAAACAATACATGTTTCAGTTAAAGAAATACCATTTCCTCTTGAAAGTAAAAAAAAAATAACTGTTTCACATTCAGATTTAAAAATCAACAGAAGTCTGAAAGGGATGTAAATTATGTCTTATGCCAAATCAGGCTCTCCTACTATTCCCTGATCATTCACAAGTTAAGCATGAAATAAAATAATTAGAAATGTAATGGTACATAGTAATCCTGTGGTTTCTGAATTTATTTTACAAAAGCAATGGACCAAAGTACCAACCTGATGTCAGATCAATCAAGTTGAAACATTCATTTGTAAACATATAAATTGTATCAATTAAGAACATCAACTATATTGGAAGAATGGTGTATTCATATTTCATATATTACAGGTAGTCCTCCACTTACAACCTTTCATTTAGTGACCATTTGAAGTTACAACAGCACTGAAAAAAGTGATGTATGACCACTTTCAAATTCACAACTATTGCAGCACCCCTATGCTCATTAGATCTAATCCAGACGCTTGGCAACTGGCATGTATTTATGACAGTTTTATTGTCCAGGGGTCATGTAATCACTATTTGCAACCTTCCCAGCCAGCTTCCAAGAAGCAAAGATTTGCTAACAGCAACATGATTCACCTAACAACTGCAGTGATTCATTTAACAACTGTAGCGAAAGAGGTCATAAAATGGGAGACTTAACTGCCTTACTTAACAATGGAATGTTTGGGCTCAATTGTGGTTATAAATCCAGAACTATCTCTAATAAGGGAATTTTGTCAATGTTATACAGGTGGTCAATTTACAACCACAACTGAGCCCAAAATAAATATAAAGAATCTATGCAACATATTACATTCTGCCAGAGTAATTCTATAGACACTGCAACTGTTCTGAACTGGTGATATAGGGCACAAATTAATGGATATGTATCATCTTTGCTGTCAGTGCTGAGATAATCAGAATCCAGGTAGCCAGGTCATAATTTTTTAAAGAAATTGGAAAAATCACCCAGTAATATTTTGTAATGAATGCTGTAGTAATTTACTGGCTATACAGTATTTCCTAATGCATATAGATTAGTGTATCTAATTTAACAAATTAATTCAGACTTAATTGTTAAATGGTAATTTTTATGACTGTAAAAACCTGGGAAATAAACTATATCAGTGGTATTTAAAAATATGGGAAACTATCTTTTAAAAACCCTAACAACTCAACAGCTCTAAAAACTCTTCAGTAAATAATAAATTCAGTTTAATCCAGTCAACATTTGTCTGAGAAGCAATAATCATGTTTTCTATTTACACATCATTTTTGAAAGAAAAATTAAATGCAGATATTTGGAATGTTTGGGGGGTTTTCTCAAGAATTGTGTTTGTGTATATATATCCTTCTTTTCAAATATATTCTTTCAGATTATTGGTGTTTTTCTTTTTGATTTTATTAAGTTTTTTGTTTTAGTCATTTTTTTAGTTAGTTTTTACAAACTAACAAGAAAATTAAAACATTTTTATTGGATATTAATCTAAGATTTAATTCTCAATTCTAATATTCTCAGTTGCCTCTATCAACTATTGAGGTAGTTATTGAGGTTTGTACTACACTTTTTTGTTATTCAAAAGCCTAGTCCCTCCATCCTGATTCTGCTACTTGCTGCTGGTTGCCTTCTGCTACAAATTTGTTCTATTTGCACTTTCCATAGGATTGTGAATGGTTTGTCTCCAATTAAATAGCTCCTATAAAGGCAGGTGTGATTGAAGGTATGATTCCTTCTAAACTTTCTTCAAATTTGCTTTGCGCTATTCTTGCTCTAATTTATTCCTTCTATTTTATTCCTTCTAATAGAAAATGTATTTCTTCTATTTCATTTCTATGTCTTTAAATTACTGTACTACTTACTGTACTAAAATTTAGGTCTGGTAAAATTTTATTATATTTGTGTTATTTGTACATACTTCACACATATGTATCTATTCAGGAAGCTTAACTGCTGTTGAAATTTAAGCGCACGGAGCCAAAACTGATGCATTCTTTGTTTCTTGGTTCAGGAGATTCTGATGTGCAAAAAGGATACAGAGTCCTTAAAATGGGAATCATGATGGAGGCTGGGAGGTAAACGAGTCTGGAATTCTTTGTATTTGGCCTCTTGTGAGTTCCCTTGTAGAGCAAACATGTCTGTAACTTATTTATTCTTCATTAAAACTAAGGACACGCAACCAAGGACAATAGAACAGGAGATATACAGAAATCTGGTTAGAAGCAGATGCGAACTTTCTTCTTGTTGGGCTGTGTTGGCGGGGAGGCTTTTTGCAAGAAAAAGAAGAGGAGAGACAGAGAAGCTGCACTTCTGATACATTATTAAACAAGCGCTCACAGCATCCACTACGAAGCGAAGAGAGATGGAGTGACGAAAAAGGAGACCGAGACCGACACCACCCTCCAGGCGGAGAAAGAAACACTCACCCGCCTCTCCTTGTCGGCGCTTCTCGGACGCCAGCCGCCAAGTCGCTTTCGAACGCCCACGGCCAACTCTTTCCGCGCCTGCGCACAACGTCTGACTCAGTCACCAATAAAACCGCTTCCTGGAGAAGGCTTCAAAAGACGTTCTGTCGTAGAATTACTAGGCTAGCCACCAATCGCTATCGCCGCATCTCTACTGCATTGGCAAGAATAGGAATGACCGTTGAAAGACTTAAGAGTTCGCAATAGCGACCTCTATAGACTGGGCGGATCAGAAAACTGGCCTCCATTTGCTTCTCCCAATTAATCTACACAGCGTTGTCATTAGTTGTTACTTATTGCTGCTGTTGTGAACAGTCACTCTGTTTTATTCTTTTACATTTAATGATCGTGTTTAGGTGTTTGATAATATTTTGACGTCACTTTTTATTCTTTCATTGTGTACATTTTATTCAAAGTCTCTCCTTATAGATCCTGAGGTGATTTGTCAGGGTCCTTTTCTGGGATGCTTTTGACTTAATACTCTAGATAGGGTATAAACATCCAAGGGGTCCATTAAATCTCAGCCAAAAACCTCTTTTTGCTGCCATCTAGTTATCATCCAGAAATTTGCAGCTGAAGCAGGCAGCTCCAAGTCTTTAGACATTCCGAGAGAAATCGATAAATTGGTAGAAATATTCCTCCAATATTAACCAGATCAACCCGGTTAGTTTCCAGTCCCAGAAAGTCAAAAAGGTGCTACCTGATGATGAGACAAATATTATTCTTTTATAAATATATTTGCAGAGAACCGCATTTTATGTTTTTCTTAAAATATATTCGCTGGTCCCAGTCTGCATTAGAAAAATGTGTTATCATTTAATGTGCCAAAGAATTCTGATCTTCAGAGAACCGATGAAGAAGAAAAAAAACCGGGGGGGGGAGCAGTTAGAAAATAGATTTTATGAACTGTCAGAATTAACGTTGATATAACTGCGTTATTTCTTTAAATCGTTGATTTTGGTAAGTGACAGGCTGAAAAAAATCCTGTTTGCTACGATTTCAGCACTAGAAACCAACAAGGAAGCCCAGACTTAAACTGCTTTAAAATATACGGAACTAAAACGAACTCCCCTTTGAAATCCACCTAGGCGTGACATCATCACGGCGCTCCTCGCCACGACGGAGACCACGTCGTCCTAATTTGTTGACGTTCCGCAGTTTCATTGGCCCAATCTAACCCCGGTGGCGGGTGAAGTGTGCAATTGTGATTGGCCAGCGGCGAATGAAGATTTGCCTGCTCTGCTGGGCTCTGATTGGCCGCGTCGCTGTACCGGGGGGTTCTCTTTCGTGCCTATGGTTACCGGTGCGTGAGGAAGGTAGGGGCTGAGAGCTGCTTCGACTAGACCCCCGCCATGTCCCCCCGCTCCCTCGGTGGCCTCCTTCTACTACTGCTGTGCCTGCTTGGGGACGCCATCGCCGGGTGAGTGCAGGGAAAGAAAAAGCGGCCGGAAGGAAAGCCCGTTCCGCTGCTAAGGTTTGCAGGTGGCCCCGCGGTAGGGTGGAGCCCCCGCTGCCTTTCTTCCCCTTTCGCTGCTCTGAAAGGCCCGTTGAACCTGCTGCGCTCTGCCCCCCCCCTCCCACCCTCCAATCTTCCTCTCCATCCACCTCCCCCCCCACCCCCGTGTGCGGACTGCTCCCTGGCCGTTTGTTCCTATGGAGACTTGTAGGTGGTTGTTGCCCTTTCCTTCTTCATCCCCCTTCGCGGGTGGCCAGGAAACGGGTTCGATTTCCTTGTGCCTTCATATAGGTAGAGGTGTCCAGTGTTTTAAAGCGCTGGGGAGGTTGTAGTGGACGTGGTGTGTGAGGAGTATGTGTAGTCCTCGAGTTACGACCACAATTGAACCCACACTGTATATTTTGTTTTCTTTACTTTATTGTCACTGCACATGGTACAATGAAATTAAATGTACATTGTGCCGTGTTTCCCCGAAAATAAGACCCTATCTTATATTTTTTTTTGAACCCTGAAATAAGCGCTTGGCCTTATTGCCACGCACTCAAAAGCCCCATTAGGCTTATTAGACAGGGGATGTCTTATTTTGAGGGAAACAGGGTAACTGTAAAAAATAAAAACACAAACATACATCCTTTACATTCTATATAATTGAAATTGAAAACCCGATATTGCACTATACCGTAGAATTCAATATGGTTATTGCCCTGGGATAGAAGCTTCTTTTTCAGCCTATTTGTCCTTGTTTTTATTATCCTGTACCGTCTGCCAGATGGTAATAGTATGTTGCTAAGTGAAACGTTAAGTGAGTTTGCCCCATTTTTACGACTTTTCTTGCCACTGTTGTTAAGTGAATCGTTCACATTTGTTACGTTAGTAACATGGTTGTTGAGTGAAGCTGGCTTCCCAATTGACTTTGCCTCTAAGAAGGTCGCAAAAGCTTTATCCCATGACACAGCAACCGTCATAAATGTGAGTCAGTTGTCAAGCATCCAAATGTAAATCACATGACCATGGGGAATGCTGTGATGATCTACATGTATAGCCACTCAGGTTCAGATCCCCGCTTCAGTCATGAAGATCGCTTTAGACCTGTTACTTCTTTATTTCTTTTCAGTGGCTGGAATCTATATCCATGTTTCTACTTTTATCTGTCCTCTACCCTACTGAAATCAGTTGTTTGAATCTGTTACCCTCTTGCTTATTGACTTTCTCAGTACGGGTCCAATTATGGAATGTTTCCTGAGGAAAGCTTAGTTATCACCTACTTTTGATATAATTTTATAGCAACAAGCATATAATATAACTCATTAAATAACTTTGATTATTATTTCCTTTATAAATTATTAATATGCTTTTAAATTTTATTTTATTGAATTTATTTTTTAAAAATATAATCCTTTAATTTTTTTAAAAAAAATGAAAGCTTCTTTGAAAATTTTATTGAAAGGCAGAATATTTCTTCCACTCAGCACATAGACTACAATTACATATACTTAGAGTTTTTTATTCCTGTTTCTGCCAATAAATTCAAGGGCGTATGCAGCATTAAATGAACAAATAAAGGATGGAAATTACTCTGACCTTTCTAATCTTATGCCAGGCTTCCCCAGCCTACAGTTTTCTAGTTGTGTAAGAATTACAGTTTTTTTTCCCTTTGAGCCATTTGATTGGAGGCAATCCAGTTTCAGAGCTGCTTTGGACTGCTTATAGTTTAAAAACAGAAAAACAACAAAGAAAAAATCTGAAATGTCTGGACCACCAAATTCCATATACTCACCCCCTTCCTCAAAAATCTCCACCAACAGGATTCACAAATACCCTATCCCAAGCGGGGGGAGCACAGTCATAGTTTTTAAATACTTCTAAAACATTATTACAGTGAGAGCTACGTAGATCTTTGGGGGCTATCATTCCAGATGGCAGACACTATAGCAGAGAGAACCGTACTTTCTGAATTCTACGTAATAAATGGCATTGTTTGGTTGAAGGCAGTGGTGAAATCTAAAAATTCTTGCTATCTGTTCTGTGGGTGTGGCTTAGTAGTCATGTGTTAGAGCCAGGAGCTGCACATTCTGAAGCACATTATGCCCTTCTGAAGCCCCCAATGCTTTGAGTTTCCCTCCACGATCTGGCTTGACTGCCCAAGCAAACCTCGGAGCCGTCTCTTGCCCCGCTCTCCATCCCAGAGGGCCGCACATCCCCCCTGCCAATCCTCCATACAAACCACCTGCCCCGTTTTTGCAAAGGCAGAGCCCGTCCCTGCAGGGCGATCTAAAGAAGGGAGGGGAAAAGTCCAGGTGGATTGAGAAGGAGCAATAGGTGAGATGTGAGAAAGTGGACAGAAGCATCCAGGCAGAAGGGCTCATTTTTTAAGTGTGCTCAAGGCTGCCTAAAGAAAGATTGGGAAGCTCAGCCCTCGGCTCTTTCCTCCTCGGAGGCCAGTCCCATTCTAAAGTTCCTGTAGAACTCCTGAGGCCAAAGGGCTTTAAACGGGGCCCGAGAACCCAAAAGCCAGCTTTCTCAGAACTTGCATAAGGCGCCATGTCGCCTGTCACGTTTACTTAGGGGGAGGGTTCGAATCCCGGAGCGACAGAGAAACAAGCACCTTTTAGCACGTTGCCAACGCCTCAGGGTTGGGTGCGCGCTAGCTCCTCAACTGAAACCCCCAAGCCTCCATCGGCACGGCACACAGAGCCAAAGACTTCATAGGTGGGCTGCGGCGGGATGATGCTGTTGACCACGGCCAGGGAGAGCCCCACGCTCTCTCCGTCCCACGCTCAGTTTGTTTCCCTTCCACACAACCATCAATAGCTCACCCTTTAACACAATTTGTAGGCCTCAAATTTCAGCATTTGCAGCTGAGGGAAACACCAGGCCCTTCCTGGAACAACCCGCCGCTCTCGCCATCCTCCCTCCCCAACTGGCTGCAGATGTCCGCCTGCCCTCGAGCACTGCTGTCACGGTGCCATTCGCTTTTTTCCTTCTCCTGCTGCGAAACAAAAGCGAACGGCGGTGCTGCTCCGGGAGGGCAGGCGGATGTCTAGAGCCAGGCGGGGAGGAGGGCGGTGAGAGTGGTGGTGGCAGCCCCTTCCATGCACAGCACACGGTGGCAAAGGCGGTCCTGGCGCGCCTGTTGTTGGGGAGGTGTGGCGATCACTCAGCCAGGGCGGCCTCGGCAGGGGCTGTATTGGCCTCTCCACCCGCATCTTGTTCCATTCCCGATGGCCGTGTGACTACAAGTGCGGTAACCTGGTCTTCGGCACGATGAAGGGCTGCCCGCACTGGCCCACCCAGCTAAGCACCGCCATCGCTGAAGGGAAAGTGCCGTGGGCTCTGTGCTGGCATGGCCGGGCCTGGCCCTCTCCCCGCGTGGGGGGCTGATGCCCCGCCAGCTTCCGTGCCTCTCGCTCTGCTTCTTTGCCGGCAGGAAGCAGCGCCGTGTGAGCCTCCTTCCCCTGAAGCGCAGGACTCCGCAGCCCGAGTTCCCAGAGTGGCACCTGCGGTCAAAGAGAGCAGGAAGCTGGCCAAGTGGGAAGCGAGTGGGCTGCTTCGGAGCCCCAAGCCCCGCAGAGCCAGCATGGGAGGCACACTGGCCCTGGTGGAAGGTGGCCTTTTCTGCAGCATCTTCCTCCCCTCTTTGGATCACCCTGCAAGTGGGGGGCTCTGCCTTTGCAGAAACGGGGCAGGGCGGGGCGAGTGAGCAGCGACCAGGGGACCGGTTCGGGAATGTGGCCAGCCAGCAGTCGCTATCGATTCGGTGACCCAGGCCACATGTCCGCTACCGGTTCGCCCGGTTCGCATTTCACCCCTGGTTGAAGGGACCTGGAGCACATTAACTGACTAATGTTAGTTGACAGGCAGAAATCATTGGAGATAAATGGTTCTCAAATAACCTGGTCTTATGCCATGAAGGGCTGTATAGGTGATAATCAGAAGTTTACCAGTAACCAGTGTAGTTTGCAGATGTCATAGACATACCAAGGGACATTGAATGCTGTGTATTCTGCACTAGCTATAGTTTTATAGTTTTAAATGCTCTTCAAAGGAAGTCCTAAGTAGAGTTCATTGCAGTAATCCAATTGTGGAGTGACTGGGGCATAAGCGATTGTCTGGAAGGTTGTTAGATCCAGGAGTGAGCACATGAGAGCTACCTGTATTTGCTGTGTAATCCTAATATACATGATAACTGACTAATGAATATATTTAAGACTATAGCTTTAAGATCACAGGTTAGAAGAAAGCATGTGCAATTATCCTTAGAATACAAGGCTTGTAGAACTTTCTCTGTACTTTGCTATTCTTGTTATTATCAGTTTATGGCAAAGAAGAACATAATTGTTTTTCTCCCGCTATTTTTTAATTTGGGGGATCATAAGAGGCAATAACTTCTTAATGTTTTTCAGGAGAGATTTCTATAAGATTTTGGGAGTTCCTCGCAGTGCATCTGTTAAAGATATTAAAAAGGCCTACCGAAAACTAGCCCTTCAGCTTCATCCAGACAGAAACCCTGATGATCCACGTGCACAGGAAAAATTTCAGGATCTTGGGGCTGCCTATGAGGTAAGTGTATTTGGGAGAAGTCTGTGGTCAACATATGCATCCTGTGCTTCCTGGATGGTTCTCTTCAATGGAATTTTAGTAGGATGGATACTAACTGGAAAATAGCAATGTGTTTGTGACATTAATGAGACTTTTGTTCTTGAAAACTTACCTTCATTTTCTTTAGGCTGATTTAATAGAGTACTTGAAAATGATTTATGGAAAGTGTTATTTTTTTGTGAATAAGCAGTAGAGGATTTTTATTTCTTTTCAGCGTTTAAGTGTAGCAGATGAAATATGTCAAAACATGGATGTTCATGCTGCCCTATTTAGTGATGTCTAAAGTGTAAAACTGTGTTAGAATGTTGCATTGGCATTTAATATGCTGTTGCTGAAGAATACTTTCATGAACTTGATTAATGGCAAGATAAAGATCCTTACATGTGTGGCTGGCTATGTACTGTGGGGAGCAAGCAGATGTTTCTGTTTAATTTGTCAAATTTGGAAGGCCATGGAGCTCTTCTTTTTCCTTTAGTTTAAAGAAGGTGACATATTCTTGCATTGTTTTGGGACATGCTACTCCAAACTTATGTATGAGAATATGCTTTAATAATAAGATTTGCTCTGCCTGTATGTAAGCTTCCTTATACACACAGCAGGATGTAAAAGTGAATAGCTAACATGTAACAGAAAAGAAAACAAACAGATGAAGCTGTTATTCTTCATTCTTCTTCCTCATTTCTGTCAGTTTCTTCTAAATCTTTTCCCTTGAAATAGAATTGAAATGTCCTTTTGATAGTTAAGTACTTAGCAGTATTAGTTGCTCTTGTATAACCAGTCCTGTAAAATGTCTTATGACAAAATGGATTAACAATTCTGAACAAGCTGTAGCATAATGTAAACAATTATATGCTATATTTTGGTCGGAAAGAATCATCCCAAAAAACTATTTTTGGAGATTGCAAGCTAATTTTATCTAGGTAATCAGTGGTTATGTAGAGATAAAAGTATTATGAAAAGTGCAGTTCTGTGCACTGTTTTTTATAAAAGTAAGTATTACTAAATTAAATTAGACATATTTTTGACTGTAGAGAATTAGGCAGCAGTTGCTAATGCATAAATTCTGGATGAAGGGACGACCACAAATTGCTTACAGCTTGGAAGATTGAAGATTAAATTCCAGAAAATCATTACAGTGTTCCTGAAATTGCCAGTTCTGTGGGGTTTGGAGGAAAAACAGTTGATATTTTATCCCAATAATCCCTATGTACTACAGTCACATGATCTCAAAATTATTCTGTTTAGAAACTTTTGTGACCTTAATGTTTTGTTTCTGCTCATATTTGTTTTTCAGCATATATAACACTTTTGCTGAGGATATCTTTTAGACAGAAATCAATGAAACATGTTCCTATTTGTTGTTGTACTATTTAAATATAGATGTAAATTTATAGATGTAAATTACATCTAATTAGGAAAAGATTTAGTGTGTGCAAATTGAATGTTTTAGAGAACTCTGGAATGTTCTTTTTCTTTAGACCAGGCCTGCCCAACTCATTGAGGGAAAAATGCCAGATTGATACCTTAAAACTAATTGTGGGCCACAAAGGAGTATCTGGCAAGATGATTAATTGTTCAGTGGCTAGCAGCATAGTGGTGGGATGGAGTTGGCCATATCCTCTGAAGCTTGGAGGCATTGGGGACACTGTGCCTTTGAAGCAGATGCGGCTGTGAAATCAAAGCAATATTCCACCAATATTCCTGGTAGCAGCAATATTTGGTGGCATTGGTTTGGTTATTTTTTATTTTTAAAAAAGCCTATGAGTCACATGATGGTTTGGCCATTCAGGTATGTCTTAATACCATGTTTCCCCAAAAATAAGACATCCCCCGAAAATAAGCCCTCCCCAAAAATATTTAACCGCATGCGCAGCCGGTTCCCGCCATTTCCTCTGATTAGGGTTAGGGAGACAGAGCTCAAAATCAGGTAAGACGGCAAGAGGAGCCCTGTCTTGCTCCACGCGTTCCAAAATAATAAGACCTCCCTGAAAATAAGGCCAAGTGCTTATTTGGGGATTCAAAAAAATATAAATATATATTTTTGGGGAAACACGGTAATTTTCCAGGAGATAGTTTTCTGAATTAGAATCCATTTGAGAATTTTGGGTGTGATTTGGCCACTTTTATGCATTCTGGCAATTTTCCAGTAGATAATTTTCTGAATAGGTAGCCATTTGTGGAATACTGGATGTGATACATAGGTGAGGGATGGACACAAACTGCTTTCAGTTTAAAATATTTCTTTCTGGAAAATATCAGACAACAACAAAATTATCAGATCTGTATGGTATGGAGGCAAAATGATAATTTTGTCCATTTTCCTGTTTAGAATACCTTAAACCTATGTTAATACATGCAGTTTATGTCTCCTGCAGGTATTGTCAGATGAGGAAAAACGAAAGCAGTATGATGCCTATGGTGAAGAAGGGTTGAAAGAGGGACATCAAAGTTCTCATGGAGATATTTTTTCACAGTAAGTGTGCTTTGCTCCTTCCCACTTTTTTGCATGATAAAGTGTTATCTTACAGTATAGTACAATGGCATCCTTATTCATTAATTTCAGCCATGTTACTTTTATGTTTTGTTCAGCAAGAGCAAAACTACAATGAAGCATCTAAAACTAGTTTTAAACAATATGAAGGACAGCAGTAGCAGAATTGCTATTAGTAAATTCCAGCAGAATAATAACTATATCAATTAATGAGTTAGAAAGTTGTTCATAACACTTAAATTGTGAACTTATAATGATGGCCCTATGCAAATCTCTGGAGACGTTCTATATGTGTTTGGAGTGGGAATTATTTCAGGTTTTGCCCAGGATTCACCAAAGATCAAGGCCATCTGAGAAGAGATTATTTCTATTCTGAATTAAACATACTATATTCTCAACGCTGATTACTCCATGGACTTAGAAGTTATGTCATAAGTAGGAGCTCCAGCCTGACATATAGGCATTCACACTTTGCAAGATAAAAAACAGGGCTGCTGATCATAGCTGTGACCAGCAGCATTCTCATTGCTGTTGTACATGTTGTTTAAAACCCAGAGTGTTCTGCATACATTTCTGAGAACACAAATCAGGTTTCATTAATACATGCCAGGTCTGCCTGTTCAGTTAACACCAAGCCATGGATGAACCCTCACCAGGAATTGCTGTCTTGCAACAGAGACAATAACAGTCACATTCCATGCTATTTGTTTAGTTGAGTTAACTCTGCCTTAAATCTGAATGTGAATGCTCAGTTCCGTTTAACATTTGGAAAACCCTCATCACTGAGGGCACAAACTTAAGAAGTCAGTGGATTTGTGTGAAGGCTTAGTTATCAGTTTATTTCAAACAAGTTACAGGCCTGGCAACATAAGAATATTAGAGTTCACAGTTAGTGTATTGATTAGGAAGTGTATGCCACTTTTATCTACCAGATTTCTTCTGCAGGTAGTCCTCAACTTGCAAAGTTACAAGAGACCTACCTTGGGGCTACTTACAACGCAAATTTAAAGTTTTGACAGTTGCAGCCCTCCCCAGTCACATCGCTGACCTTCAGTTGCTTAGCAACACAGCCATATTTATGGCATTTGCAGCATTCCAGAGTCACATGACTACATTTTGACAGTTTTGCTGAAAATCAGCATTTCTGGCTCTTGGCAAAACCATGGACCATTGGTTTGCTTAATGATGGTGATGTTTGCTTAATGACTGGTTTTGCTTAATGACTACCACAAAAAAGGTCATAAAATTGAGTCACTCACATGACCCACACTTTTATGACACCATGACTTACAACCATAATGGGCAAGCTCCATTATGGTCATTAGTCGAAGACTACCTATACTTTTTCTTCTAAAAGAAAAGATCAGGTTTTATAGGAAGCTGATGGCTGTTTTGCCCAGTCAATTCCATTTTTTACAACCAAGGTTAAATGTACTCTTAATATGGCTTACTTCTCCATGGCTAGATAAAATTCCATGAAAGTTGGAGTAAGGGGGTTGTTCCGAGTAAGGGGGTTGTCAAATAGAGTTGCATCTTAGCTAAAAAATTCCCTGAGTTGCTGTAGACTGTAAGGAAGATGGCCTTGATGGAGATATGCAAGCTCTGTTGCCAAGACAAGAAATAAAACATATTTTAAGTCCAGCATTAAAATCAGATAAAGTTTGAAAGTGGCTGAGACAGAACCTCCCTAATTCACTAAACTGAATTATAGCCAGTCTCCAGTAACAAAAGTAAAGTCTTTGGCCTATCAATAAAAGAGCATAGGAGACCTGTGAAATTGATGTCATCCCCACTAGGTAGATCAGACCAAAAGATCAACTTTGTAGGAAGTCTAAAACTACTTTTATTGAGATTGGCTATAATAACAGACTCTTGCAAGTCTGATTCTGTTGTACCTCCTTCTCATAATTCAATAAATCTCCATCAACTTCCTTATTTCCTATACTGATAGTTGCCTTAGTTAGTAATTCTTACCTGCTCTCCTATAAGTTTAATAGAAAGGAAGCTAAATGAATCAATATTCATGTTTTTTCAGTTTCTTTGGAGATTTTGGTTTCATGTTTGGAGGCAATCCTCGTCAGCAAGACAGGAACATTCCAAGGGGAAGCGACATTATTGTGGACCTAGAAGTTACGCTGGAAGAAGTATACTCCGGAAATTTTGTGGAAGTAAGTTAGGCAATTTGCTTAATCGATCTCCTTTGCTTATATAAATCTGTTTTTCAGGCTTTATTATTAGAAATAGTTTTCTGTCAGTGAATGAATATGAGGGAACACCAAAAATATCCTTGGGACCACTTAGAATTGCAGTGCATGGTGAATGTTAGGTAACTGTTTTCAGTTTTGTTTCAGTGCTACATGCTTGTGAAAGAAGCAATAGGAGAGCAATTCAAATTAATCAGTGGCCTTATTTATATACAATAGGACTGTGTAACTTTTTTCCAGACAAAGACACTTTGCCTTTGATGATAGACATCCTCCAAAAAGTAATGAGTGGAACCAAGATAAAAACTAAATTTTATTTCTGTTACATGCATATTTAATTATATTTAAAATTAAGTATAATCGCTGTGATTATCATCTAGAAGTGTAGGAATTTAGCTAGGATTTGAAGTGTCCCTTATAGCTTTTACTTTCACATTTTCCCTTTTTGAGGCGTCTGGGGGGATATCACTAGCTCCATTGAAGTACTTTTGAAAAGGAAACTGGATGAGTATTCAAATATGGTCAAAGAATTCTTAATTCTATTGTGTGCTAAGATTATAAACCTCTATATTGGTATTTATTTTATTAAATTATTTAATAAATTATTATTTGTTAATGAGCTATTAATTTTAAATAAGGGAAAGATCAATAATAATCACAACTAAATACTAACTGAAAATCCAGGGCATAATTTGTGATTGTTTATATTATATTAAGTTTATTTATGCTACAAAATCTATATAGGTGTATTGTAAATGAGATGTTTGCTTTATTCATTTGAGAGGGCTAAAGTGTTATTTATTGTAAAGTTTGCATCCAACAACATCATTCTTTACCTCTTTGCAGGTTATAAGAAACAAGCCAGTTGCAAGACAAGCACCAGGGAAACGAAAATGCAATTGCCGGCAAGAGATGAGGACAACCCAGTTAGGCCCAGGACGTTTCCAGATGACACAAGAAGTTGTCTGTGATGAGTGTCCCAATGTCAAGTGAGTTTGAGGTCCTGTGGCTATTTGGTGCTTGAGTAATTGACAGTCTTACATAATTGTTAAAAATAGAGAGGAAGGATGATTCCATTTCCAGAATGAGCCACAAGGTGGCATAGAGTGGTGTTGTTGTTTTTTTATGGCTTGAAAAGAGAAGAAAAGGAAGAAACTTTTGTGCCTGAAAATCTTCAGGGTGACTGAAAGGAACCCTTTCAATTGCTCTGTCATTATAACATCCCTGGTAGATTTGTTCTGCCAAATAAAAGTTGCAATGCAGTGCTTCAAATTCAAGCCGTGGGGTGGGGGGTGGGGGTTAGAGTATTTAGAGGATACATGGTAGCACCTGCTGACAATTCTTGAAATCAAATGTATCTTTTATTAAGGAGTGTACTACAGTGTAGAAGACACTGTGCTATTCCAGAAAGGCATAATTGTTTTAAGGGATTTCCAACAGGTGCTTTGTGAATATCTATACATTCGGCCTTCAAATTTTTACCTGTGTAGAGCCATCCCTCTTATAACAGTGTTTCTCAATCTTTATAACTTTAAGATGCATACACTTCAACTCCCAGAATTCGCCAGCCAGCATGGTAGCTGAAGTCTACACGTCTTAAAATTACCAAAGTTGAGAAACACTGTTGTACAACATATATATTTAGCTAAAGTTTGAGGTGTTCCCTGTAGCTATGTAAATGAAGTTGTGCTTATAAATTTACATAACCCTTGCAGAATTTGTATGTTCTGGACTATTTTATAAATAAACAAAAAAAATTAAATATTTATAATGTGATTCAAATTAAACTATTAGGCATCACAGAATAGCACAATCTTTAAACCATAGCAATAAAAAAATTATAAAACAGTGGTTTGCATCCTTTTGGTTCTTAATTGTATGTATTGCTCCCTTTAACATCAATGATCCTAACAGTCCTAATTGCTCCATTTAACATCAACTTCCTAAACAGTCTATTAGGATAGTTATGAATGAAACCCTTTATTTTCTCATGTGGTAAAGCTATATATCCTTTTGGCAAAAAGTCTGCATGTCCTGCACATTCTTTGGTTGTCTAGAATGAGTCTATGTTTGAGATCTCAGACAAGCTCAATGATGTTGCAGTCAGGAGACTGTGACTGCCACTCTAGAACATTTACTTTGTTCTGCTTCAGCCACTGAAAGCCTAGCTTTAGATATCAGATCATTGTCATGTTGGAGTCCAAGTGTGTCCCATTCACAACTTTCAGGCTGCCCAAATATTCGAGGGTATGGGAATTTTTGAACAGAACAATTTTATTTTTTCCTTTATTGCTATGGTTTGTTTTATGATTGCAATGTTCTTAGATACCTGATTGTTTAATTTGAATCACATGACAAAAATGTGTAAGTAATTTCATGTTCACTTATAAAATGATCCACATCGTAAAAATTCTGCAAGAGGCATGTAAACCTATGAGGGGTTTGTTTATTGCAAGGGGCATGTAAACCTAGGACAACAACTGTAAGCATGAGTAGACTTAAACTAACATTTGTAAAATAAAACTTAATATACTCTGATTGAAAATACTTAAAATAATGCAGTGTTAATGCAGTGTTAAAGGGAAATCTCCACTTTCATATAAATATATTTATTGTTTAACTGTTTGATATTTTCCTGTTTCTCAGACTTGTGAATGAAGAACGAACGTTAGAGGTGGAGATAGAACCTGGCGTTAGGGATGGGATGGAATATCCCTTTATAGGGGAAGGTACATCTTTTAATTTTTATTTTTTAACTTTTGACATCTTATTGGAGGTTATAATTTATGGGAGGTATGAAAAACTTCAAATTGATAAAAATAAACTGAGGTGGAAATTTGGACCCTAATTTGGACTCTGCTTTTTTAAAAATACTTGGAACATTTTGTGCCTTTGAAAAAATATTTCCTATAACACTACTAAAATTTAAATACATACAGAAGATACATAATCTTGTGCAGAAGATTATTTATCTTCTGTAAGTCTGACATTTTTCCTTTCTCTTTTTTATTGTATAAGCTTTTTGGCCAATGTCTAACATAATAATTTTCAAGAGAACTTGGCTATGAGTTCCTATGACACTAGAAATAGAAACCTTGTGTATCAGTCTTATCATCCTTGAATTTTTTATCGCTGTTGCTGCAACACTACCTATTTTTGTTCTTGTTGCCAGATATTTCATAATCTGAATGAATTGGATAATGATTACATCACAACTATGTGCTAACCATAGATTTTTATGCAGACCAAAAGAGGCAGTTTAGTAAGATTTCACATTCAGTCTAACCAGCTTGTATTTTTAGACTTTTGCCTTAATAATGTATACCAATTTTTTTTTAGTTCACTATACATATTGAATTTCATTAACTTACAAGGACAGAGTTTGAGGAAAAGGTCCCCATCCTGGTAGATCATGCCATTATAGAAATCTTAAAGAAACATTGACCTAAGGTCTCACTATAAAGAGATGGTTTAGTTATGAAATATTTAAACATACCTAACATTTGTTCAAACTTCATCAGGAGAACCTCATGTTGATGGAGAACCAGGTGACTTGCGCTTCCAAATAAAAGTTCTTAAGTAAGTTTCTCTGCTTTACGAAATAATTTACCAATATTTTTTCAATATTAGCTATCAATGAACACATTTGCTTTAGTGGTACTAGCAATTAACATTTTTGCATGAAAAAATGTTGTGCAATCAAAGGCTTTGGTGGGCAGATTATTCCATTAAACCAGTGATGCTCCGACTGTTAAGATTATCCTTCAGGGCAAGAAGTACATAGAGCATTAAAAGTGTTTGCTTCTGGGAAACAGTGGTGGCCTGAAGCAGACTAAACCTTTCTCGACTATTACCAAAGACGAGGTGAGTCGAGTTATTTCTGGAAAAAATATCTGCACTGAATGTCTAAAGATGATTTCAAAGGAAACACACAAAGAGTTTTGTTTTTGTTTTTTTAATTTGATTTATATGCCGCCCTTCTCCGAAGACTCAGGGCGGCTTACAATGCGTTAAGCAATAGCCTTCATTCTGTTGTATATTTTATACAAAGTCAGCTTATTGCCCCCACAAACTGGGTCCTCATTTCACCTACCTTAGAAAGGATGGAAGGCTGAGTCAACCTTGAGCCTTGGAGAGATTCGAACCAGCAGAAATTGCAGGCAGCTGTGTTAATGACAGGGTGCACTAAACCACTGTACCATCAAGGCTCTTGCTGTGAAGATCTAAAAGTTTTTTTCTGTGCCATATTATGACAGATCCAGAGATATTTTACACATACAAACACTAGTACGTAAAATTAGAATTAATATCCCTATGGTGTTAGGACAAATGATAATTTAATTCTAATCATGACTCAAAAAATTACCATACTTTGCATGATTGTACTCACTCAAATTTCAAAATGATTTAAATGGATTTCTTCAGAAAATTAATAAATAATTTCCAATTTGTCAGTAAGTTTAAATGATAATATTTTTTAATTTCACTTGCTGTAAAAAGAGTGAGTTTGCCATGCCAGAAGAAACAAAAAATACTAATACTCTAATATGTTGACTACAGACATCCAGTCTTTGAAAGAAGAGGAGATGATTTATATACAAATGTTACCATCTCACTTGTGGAAGCTCTTGTTGGATTTGAAATGGATATTGCTCATTTAGATGGACATAAGGTAAGGTAGAAGATTACTTTGTCTGAAAACATTTTCAAAGAATCCTTTTGTATCCATAATACACATGTTGGCAATAAGATATAGTACAGATTGTCCTCAACTTACAACAGTTCATTTAGTGACCATTAAAAGTTACAACGGCATTGAAAAATGTGACTTATGACCATTTTTCATAGTTACAACCTTTGCTGCATCTCCATGATCATGTGATCAAAATTCAGGCACTTGGCAACTGGTTCATATTTATGACAGTTGCAGTGTCCTGGAGTCATGTGGTCAGCTTTTGCGATCTTCTGACAAGCAAAGTCAATGGGGAAGCCAGATTCACTTAACAACCATCTTACTAACTTAACAACTGCAATTATCCACTTAACAACTGTGGCAACAAAGGTCATAAAATGGGGCAAAACTCACTTAACAAGTGTTTCACTAAACTACAGAAATGTTTGTCTCAGTTGTGGCCGTAAGTTGAGGACTACCTGTATTGACATGATTATTTTTGGTAAAATACTTCCCACTTAAAACATGTTAATCCTATTGAAAATATTCAACATTTTTTTTTTTTTTTTTTTTTTGGTTAGGTCCATATTGCCCGAGATAAAATCACAAAACCTGGAGCCAAGCTGTGGAAGAAAGGAGAAGGTCTTCCAAACTTTGATAACAATAACATCAAAGGCTCCCTTATCATTACATTTGATATTGAATTTCCAAAAGAACAGTTGACTGGAGAACAGCGAGAAAGTATGTATCATAGTACTGTAATGATAACTCAGAAAAAACATTATTAAATTCATTGCCTTGGTTGTCAACATATTAATGCTCAGAATGTAGAAATCTAAAGGGTACAATCAGTTCAAAAGAGCCAGAAATAACAGAAAGTGCCAGAACAAGGAGTTTCATGCCTGCTCAGCAATAAATGAGTCAAGAAACCAACCTACAGTATTGTTGTTGGTGTTAATTGTCACCTGCTAAACAAAGAGAAGATGGGAATAATGCTTTCCTAAAGCAAACTGCAATTTTTTAAGGAGGCATAAAATATAAGCTGCCCTCTAAATGTAATTAAATAGGGTGCTATGGCTCAGCAGTTAAGGTCCTGAGCATGTCAGCTGGAAAGCTGACATCCCATTTCAAGACAACGTGACGAGCTGTCAATTCCTGCAAACAATTCCCCAATTCCTGCCAACCTAGCAGTTCTAAAGCATGCAAATGCAAGTAGATAACTGGGTACCACTTCACTAGGAAGGTAACAGTGTTCCGTGCACCCCAGCATATAGTCATACTGGCCACATGACCACGGAAGTGTCTTCAGACAACGCTGGCTCCTTCGGCTAAGAAACAGAAATGAGCACCACCCCTATATGGACATGACTGGACAGGGGGAAACATTTATCTTTAACTTTAAATTCAATAGCTAGCAGCAATGGGGTCTTTAATTACCCTGATATCTTTTGGTAGAGAAACCTGGGGAGAAATTTCTGACAACCCTAACTGACAACTTTCTAATTTTTAAGGAATGTTAAAATACACTAAAATTAGGGTAACCTGGTAATCATGCTAACCATGTTTTTGATGCTAACCAGAAGGTTGAAGTAGAAGCAGAAGGAACATTGTGGGAAACTAAACATGTTGGCTGTCTTTGTGGTTCTTAGCATAAAGAAACATTTAAAGCTTAAATGTACTCAAATAGAAATGCTGGACATCAATAAAGCAGATTTTAATAAATTCATCAACAACAAATAGTATTCCATGTCAGAAGCTAATAAGATGAAACAGTGTAAGAAGCTACAGTGGCTACACAAAAAAAAATTAGTGGAAATCTGAAAAACAGAAATGACACAGAAATGGAGAAGAGGAGATGATCACAAAGAAAAAGGTACTCGGTGATTTCCAAACTCATTCCAAAACCCTACAGTTTTGGTTTAGAGATGCTAAAAACCATAAAAATAACTGTTTTGAAACAAAGTAGATTTATTTATTAAATTATGCAGCCCCATAGTAGCATACACTTTTAAAAACAGTTCATTGTAGCATATTAAGAGATCTGTGCTAGGATCACTTATAGTACAAATTTTAGAAGATATATTGTAAATAGCAACCAAGAAAACATCCATTATCGTAAATTTGAAATTGGTCATTATAGAATGAAATGGCTAATCTTAAAAGTCATTGGGATCTGTTTCAGGAAGGCACCTGGCTTGTTCTTATTCTGCTTTAACTATTTGTCAAAACAATGTGAATGTCTCCTTTTCAAAATAATTGAATATATCCAGGTAACAAATTAACAAATTTTGGCTCAGTTGTGGATCAGTCGAGCACTACCTATAGTATGATTGAAGGTTTCCTCTTTGAACTATTTTGAGTAATATGCTAGTTGAGAATTGAGAATAATGACTGTTTTTCCCCTTAATATAGTAGCAGTCTCAAGTGTATTGTTGTATTGTGATTGTGATTTTATTATTTTGCAGGTCTCAAACAATTGCTGAAACAAGCATCTGTTCAGAAGGTGTATAATGGACTGCAGGGCTATTGAGACTGAGACAAATGGACTTTCTTGTGGATAAATGAAATAAGTACTGTAAACTGCAGTCTTTTCTGCTGGTCATTGTAGAACAAATGCAGAGGGTGGAGTAACCTCTGAAACCTCTTTTTTTTACAATAGCAAGGATAATTCTGGGATGGATCAGAAGACAACAAACAAAATGTCTTTATTCTGGATACAACTGGTGCTCTATTTGGAGCAATTAGGCTCCAGCAGTTGAGAGAGAGATCGTGTTTTTAACAGAATTAGCACACTGAAGTTCCGTTTTCAAATATATTTTGATGTTACTTTTTTTGCCACCCTTAATGAGTTTTCATTTTTTTTTTCATGGTTCCTTTATCTTGGATCACCTTGGTTTTGAGATGTTCTGTGGCCCATCTTGGAGTTACACCTATCCCTATCTTTCTTGTTCAAATTTGAGGCATGAGCAGATAATAGCTACCTCTGCAAATTGCTGGCCTCTCTTCTGGTTAAACTGCCAGGTGCTTCTTGTTATTTACAGTTGTAGAAGTGTTAAGTTTTGTCACCATCAGAGGGGATCTTTGCAAGTTAACACTTAGAAATGTTAAATTGAGAGAAACTGGTTTAAATGAAATGAGAGCCTTTTTGTCATTGCACTTAGAAGAAAATGTGCTATGTTGTTTTTGTTCACTTAGATAGGAGCTGTTAGGTTTTTTTTTAACAGAGCTCTATATTGATATTTCCTCTAATTTACAGTTACAACATTTTATGTAACTAGATAAGTAAGAATACTGAATTATAAATTTGTGGGAACCTTGGGCCAATTCATATTTTAAGTAGCACATACGTTTCCAGAAGTGCAAAGTATAGATTCTGAGTGTTTAGAATTTCCCAGATATTTTCAAATTACATATATTGCACAGTGTAGGGTACTCATTCTTATAAATATTGGCATATTTTCATTACATACAACAAAGACACTGTAACTGCTCACATGATTATAGGACCATTGGACACGGTATGGTTCGGAAGGCACATAGTTTCTATTTTTCCCAATCTCTTGGCTAATAGGCACACCCATAACTGTCTCATGCAGACTTTTGTGTATTTTGAAGTATCATATTTATATATCTACTGAAAAGATGACTGCAGTTTCTGACCCTGGATCAGCCTCTTAGTCTTAAGAATGACCTAGCAGTAAATAATGTTTATTTCCTTGACTAAAAATGAAATTGTTTTATTTAATCTGGAAAAGCAGCCCACTGATATTTACTAGCAACATTGTATTATAATGGATGAAACTGATGAAGTCACTATATGAATAGAGAACAAAAAAAAGGCCAGCAGTGAAATAAATAGCCACAAACTCTGCATAGATTGGAATAACTTTATAAAAAAACATCCAGCCAATTTTGACATTCTTTCTTCTGTTTTAAGAACTATAAGTTCTACAAATGAAAGGAAACTTAAAGACAGGTAAAAGGCTTTTTAAAAAATATATATAACTAAATATATGATTATGCCAGCTCATAACTGAAAGCCCCAGGTCTAAATTCTGGTTTAACAACTAATAAGATCCTTAATTACCTGAGCATTTTTGGAGGATCTTTAGGGCACTTAGAAGTGATGAACAGGGAACAGTTTCATAATTGTTGGCCGCCTGCTCAGTGTTATGAGAATAAAATGCATGGAGTTATCTCATGGTTTCCTGGTAAGCATTGTAATCCTAAGGATCCAGAAAAAATAGTGGAATCCTAATTTCTAGTAAAATTCTGAAGACATTCTATAAAAATCTCTTGAGAGAAGCATTTCTAGCTTGACCCAATTAAATTCAAAACATACAGTTTCTAATTCTGAATGCTCTTAAAGGTCCACAGGCTTATAAGATTTCTCACATCACTGGATTTATCATCATAAATTGTCTTTGGAACTACAGGAATGGAGGGAAGTATAGAAAGAGCCACCCAAAATCAACTGAAGTGTATTGTATTACCATCTTTGTATTTCCTTTGTTAAAACTCTAATGTGATCTGATCAGAGTTGCCTAAAATTCTTCATACAACTATAATTGTATTGGGATCCTTCAAAGATGAACATAAAAAGAAACAAAAAGAAATTTGAGCATTCTAGATTTTTATACTGTATTTGCCTGATGGATAAAGGAATAAAAGAACATGCAAATCCGATTGTTAAATACCTCCCCAAAATGGGGTATAGTACAGTGCAAATTAAAACATTGCTGGCAGAACATAATAAAATAGAACATGGTCACAATAAAAAACCAGCACAAAATGAAAATAAACAGGTATATACTGAGACAGCATGATAAAAAAAAAATTACTACTTTCATACACAAAAAAAATTCCTACAAAAGAATGTCTGCTTTTTTCTAGATCAGCCAAAGGGTGATGCATTGGCTATGACAGGCTTGTTGCCTGAGCTCAATATTGTGGCTGAGAAAGAGTGACTGCCCAGAGTCACCCAGCCAGCTTTTATGTCTAAGGCAGAACTAGAACTTAAGTCTCCTGGTTTCTAACCTGGTGCTCTCAGCATGATAAAATGCAATGCCGTATGAAAACTGGCATATTGGGTTGAGTTGGATTGAAAGTGACTGACTCAAAGTGATGAATGAACTCTGTGGTTAGGTGGGAACTTGAGCCTGGGCCTCCTAGTCTAAAGCCACCTATCCCAGCTGAAGTTTCTTTCAAGGAGAAAAGGCAATCATTTGTTCAAATAGATACAAGATGCCTATATTTTTCATTGTAGCGGTGTGTTTCCCCACACACTTACGAGTCCTGCATGTTTCTCTTCCAATCGGCTCCATTGAGAAACCAAGAAAGCTGATAGTTCGTTTGTGTGTCAGTGCTGCTATCTCTTTCCACCTGTGCACAAGAACAGGCAAACTGCTAATCCCATTAGAGCAAGAGCACCGATACTGATGCCTATCACCAGCGGAGTATGTGAAGGTCCTTCACGTTGCCCTGCAAAAGAAAATAGAAAATTTAGGCCTGCTTTTAGGTTGGATTTGGGGGGGGCGGGGTGTTGTGGATGATGATGAGGTGGGAGAGGGCAGGAACAACATGTTAAAATGACTGCCAACACAGCTTTCATTTCAAATACTATCTCAATAGGAAGTCTTCTGCAGGAAGAAAATGCTAAAAGGAAGCGTCTAGTGATGATTTACTATACAGACATGGATTTTCTTCCCCAAGCTAGAACTGTACCCTGGACGACAAGTGGGCAACCACATATGCAATATTTTGTACAATAGTTTGCACTAGATGGTGGGATCACAGACCCTGTTCTGCCCATCTTCACATCACCTTATCAAATATTCCCTTTTTACCTCCCCTATAGACCCTATTTAGGCTAGAGTCAGGGCGACTGGATGGAACTGATCATATACTGGCTGGATGCCCTTCCTGACAATCAGGTATTTTCCTGTTTTGTTACGCATTTCTAAGGTTATTACTTTCTATTAAGGAAAAGCAAAATACTACAGAATTTTGCTCTCCAGTGTTATTGAGATGACAGCGCTACTTTTATTGTATATCCTTTCCTAATTCCTGAGAATTAGTGAATAAGACGAATTGACTGAGCCAGGATAATTTGTCAGGGTATCTGTTTAGGCAAGGGCTTCTCTGCAACTACCGGTATCAATTGTCTCACATACCAGTAATGGCTTTTTTGTTGTCAGTGTGCATCTTTACAAAGTTGACACATGTTTCTTGTAGGAAGAACTGTAGATTGGTAGTTGTTTCTTGGAATTGATTCAGCTTCTTACTGGTATAATTGGCCACCAAAGTGTTAGATAAACCTTCCCAGTTATTATTCTTTGTGTGAAATTTCAGGAAATCACTCCCATCCAGCAAAATCTTGTAGAAGCTTCTGGTGCCATTTTCAGACACTTCGCACCCCTTTGTGCAAAATATGGATATGGGATCTGCAATCAAAAGATCCATTAGAAAAATATGTAGTAAATATTTATTTGAACATCACACACAACGTAATGGAACATAATAGAACAAAGGAAGCACTCAAACAGGCTTTGCGAATATTCTTATACAACGTACATTTTTCCAATTACCTGCTTTATCATAACTTCAATAGAATCTATATATCTAATTTTTTTAAAACTGAAAATTTCCAAAAATTAAAAGTAAAATAAAATAAGTGAAAATAACTGAAAGAAATATAAAAGGTGTGTGGGGGGGGGAGTTACAAAAGTGGCTTCTAATCTTCAGTTTTACTTCCCTGTTAAAGGACTCTTCTTAAACAGATCTATCTTAAACAGATTTTGTGGACATCTATTAGATAACGTAACTCCTTATTTTTGCTGCCAGTGCTATGAATCATGGAGTTGGAAGGAATTTTACAAATTATTTAGTCCATCCCCTGTGGCATCTATTAGACCATTTCTGACAGATGACCAACTTCTATTTGGCCTTCAGCAAAGGAGAATTGTGGCAACTTGTACCTCTGGCTGACAGTTCAGAAAAATCAGGATTTCTAGCTTAAACTACTTCCTTGCAGTTTTAACTCGGTGAGTTTGATCCTGCCCTCTAGAACATTAGAGAATTCATCCCCTTGTATCTGATAATCCTTCAGTTTTTTAAAGTTTATCATATCTTCCTTCAGTTCTTCTGTAGGCCAAACATATTTGAATCCTTTAATCATTCTTTATATGGCTTAGCTTCCAGATTCTTTACTATCTTGGAAATCATACCCTGAACCTACTCCAATTTTTTTTTACCTTTAGGACCCCAAAGTATTCAAAAGAGTTTGACCATAGCCCAGATCTTTTTTATGTGGACTACTGCCAACCAATATCCCCTATGATTATACTTGGGTCTTTTCTTTTTCCTACCCAGATGTGGAATATTATGTTCTATTAAATTTCATTCTGTTTATTTCAATGTACTACTATTCAAGTTGTCTGAATCTTCCGTCCCCCATGAAGTATTGGCCATCCCTCCCTCCTTAGTACTGCAAATTTTGTAAGTGTCCTCTCAACTCCCAAGTTCTCTCAACTCCCTTTAATAAAAAGTAAGTGTCTTCTCAACTCCTTTTAATAAAAAGTTGAACAATATAGGGATATGGACCAAGCTCTTTGACTCTATACTACTGACTTCCCTCAAGCTGACATGCAGCCATAAGTAGTACTCGCCAAAGTTCATCTAACTATGGTATGAGCTAGGCCCTATTTTATCATTTTATGGAGAATACCTTGAGAAACAAAGTCTTTGATGAGTTCCAAATGCAGCATGGCTGCAGCATTCCCCTCATCTAATATACTAACTAACAAAAGAAAGAACATTAGCTTGTCATGTTTTGTTTGCAACTAACCCGTATTAACTCCTGTTAGACACAGCACAGCTATCTAAATGATCACAAACATGTTGTTTATAAATTCCATACCTCTGATAAAATAATTCCATTTATTCTCACTCTTTACAGGAGACAACCCCCTTTTAGGTGTTAATTTGAAAATTCAGTTTTAGCAGAAAGAAGGGGTACAATACAAAATAGATGTGGTAACATCACTTGTAAGCAGAGGTGGGTTTCAGCAGGTTCTGACCAGTTCTGGAGAACCGGTAGTGGAAATTTTGAGTACTTCAGGGAACTGGTAGTAAAAATTCTGACTGGCCCCACCCCCATCTATTTTCTGCCTCCCATGTCCCAGCTGATCAGGAGGAAATGGGGATTTTGCAGTAACCTTCCCCTGGATTGGGGAGGGAATGGAGATTTTACAATATCCTTTCCCTGCCACGCCCACCAACCCACGCCAACCAAGCCACACCCACAAAACCAATAGTAAAAAAATTTGAAACCCACCACTGCTTGTAAAGCTGGAATTTTTGAATTCTTTCATTATTTCTTGTTACTGGGAAGTAAGGCTTTGCTTTTGAAATTGCTTTTAGAAATTACATTGCCTACATTTCTCAACTCAAAATAGTGGAAATGATATAGTCATTTTTTTCATCAATCATAAATGTTGGTGCTCAGCAATACAGGTTTTTTTGGCAAAAAGTCTGTTGCCTTAACATATACTCCCAACTATTGCCACCTTAAAACCTCCTTCATTACTCACAGGATATGATCTTTTCCTTGGAGAGTATCATAACCATTCCCTGGAAGCTCTGCAGGTATTTGTGAAGTTTGCTTTCTGTCTGTTCCCAGAGGTTGGATTCCTCTAATGGTAACAGCTGGCTCACGTTCAATTGTTCATTATGACCCTCCAAGCTATGGGTCAGTATCCCATCTAGGGCGGCATTGCCTACAAATTTCGCAAAGTTGCCTTTTGAAAAGTTGGCAGTCAATGTCATGATGAAGGTATGAGTTTCTGAGAATAAAAAAAAGGAAATAATCAGCCGGTGGAAGTAATAGTTTAAGTCTCTTCTTCACAGTCTACTGCTTCTGGCTAAAGAGGTGAAGGATGGCAAGGGTTTGCTCAATCCTCACCTTCCCTCCCCTTAAAAAAGGAAAGGAAATCAGCTTGGGTGATCTTTTTATCTCACTTTTCTCTCCCTTTGTTTGAAGGCATCCTGTAATCTTAACTGAAAAGAGCAGAGAGATTAGTACAGGAAGTATTACACATTCAGGAAGGTGGGGTTGCCTGCCTAATTTCCCCTTTGAAAATATGTTTCTCATAGCACTGACTGTGGCACTGGATGATTGCCAAGGCACTATATGAGCCAGACTGACAGGCACCATTGTTTATGGTGACCTCAACATTCTTCCTCTAGTGCAAAAAATGTGGCTAAAAGGGAGAATAATCTATCACTTCTGAGATGATCCACTGTCCACCAGTATCAGTTATGGGCAAATCATTTTCTTGATCTCCTGTCAAGTTCTCTAGTTCACCTTATTTTTAATTGATCAATTTGTGGGGAGGGGGATACTTTTTGATGGCCGGAGCTATGTTTAATATTGTGGGGAAACCAAAGTTTTCCATGGTAAACAATGTAATGATGCAATTGTATCAAGATTTTAGGACTGTATTTTTTTTTAAAATTTAAAAAATAATGTGAAGCTGATTTACATTATGGTTGCATATTTAACCTTAAAATATGCAAGAGTGAAGATAAGAAAAAGGAAAGCAATTGGCTCATCATATATCTGGGAGGAGAGAAACTGTTTTTGCAAGGCGTGTTTGCCAATAATAAAATAGGAGATAGATTCAAGATTGAGTCACTATTCCTAAAAAAAACTATGGAATATGGGTGCGTTTGGAATGCATGGATGTATATGGGGCATGTGCCTGTACATGAGAAGAAACTCCAAGCTTAAATAAGAGAAGCTCTCTGAAGTTCTTCAGGCTCCATTAAAATTGGATACCAGACTTATCTTATGGAATCTTCCCTTATTTTAAAACATGGTTATTCTTTAGAACATGATAACTATTGCACAATATCCCACCCCTGAGGAATCTTTTTAGTTAATCATTTGCACAAATTTGTCCTGACTACTCCAAAAGGAATAGTCCTAAATTCATTCTATGCACAAGGCTGAAAATTATTACTAATCTGTTCCAATTAACATTTCTGCATCTTTCACCGTCACTCTTGGATGATAATAGAATTTTACATATAAATAGACATTTACATGATTATAATATGGTTATTTGGGTCTAGCACTAATTTCCAAATCATGACTGGGAGTTCCAAACGGATTCTTTGTACATTTCAGAATGTCATTAAAATATTTTTACTGACTTGGATGCAGCAAGAAACAAAAACACAGATAAAGTTTCAATCCAATCACTCTATTTCTGCACACATGTACTTAGAAATCACTTCCACATATTTCAACAGGATATATTCCCCAGTAAATGATATTTAGGGTTACTGAATTAGTTAAATATTTTTAAAACCCAACATAAATAAAAAAAATAGTTATTTTCTACCTAAACAATAGTAGGATTAGCCCCAGGCAAATAATTTTAAGGAGACTATTCTGTAACTTGGTACTATAGATGATCCACCATCAGGTATGTGAATTGGATCTGTGAAAATAAGCAGTATGACTAAGAAAGAGAAAGATCCATGGATAAGCATGTTAATCTTTTACAGCCAAAATCACAGTGTTAAAGACTAACACATTTATTCCGCTGCTTTTCACAACTCACATTCATAGAGTGTTTAGCCAGCTTTATATTCACCCTTCCTGCTCCTTACTCAGAAATCTAATCAAACCACACAGAATACTCACTACTTCTAGTTTTAAATTAAGCCAACATGATTTTCCAAACTTACCTTCACCATATGCCCAGTGATAGAGAGCCCAAGACTGGAGAAGAATTTGCAGGAGAAACATTCCCAGTCAGGAGTCACTTATTTGCAAAGCCAGGAACACTTCAGTGTTGTTCGTAAAGTAAAGTCTCTGGAAAGGAAACCTCCAAGTCTTTTATACGTCAAGCCAAGCACCACCAGAAATCAGGGAGTTTCATTTGCCAGGACTGGGCTGGAAAACAGAGGGTATGGCTGGCTGGGAAAAAGCGGGTGGAGCATGTTTTCATCTTCCTATTTCCTCATGTTCAGCAAAGGAACTTTTTTCCTTGCCAGATCTGCCTCCTCCTGCTTCTCCCACAGCTGTGCAGGCTGTAGCGGGAAAATGGCTTTAAAATGCCAAGCATGACTCTGTTTTTGCCAAGTATAGTATTTGGAATAGAGACTGAGAGACAAGGCAAACAAAACATGAGAAAAAGATCCAATCAAAATATCAGCAAAAATAATATTCACAAAGGACAGAAAGAGTGCATCTGCAGACAGTATAACCTGGATCATAGTACCATTTGAAATTTCAAGTTTTGAAATTAGATATCTAAAGATGTTATTGCGCACGACCCAAAAAGAGATATTCTAAGACTGCAGCCTTGAAGAGAAATATACTATAGAATGTCTTGGGTCCATTATCTAATTGAGACAAATACAACCCAAGCAACATTCATTTCTGCCTTTATATGCTGTATATACATAGTATGTGCATAGTTTACCTAACCACATGGCTTGAGACTGCTATTGTATGCCTAGTCTGCAAAGACAGCCAGTATGAAACACAGGTAGTCTTTGACTTCTGACCACAATTGTTACTAAGTGAGAAAATTGTTAAGTGAATTCTGCCCCATTTTATGACCTTTCTTGTCCCAGTTCTTAAGTGAATAATTGCAGTTAAGTTAGTGACATGGTTGTTAAGTGAATCTAGCTTTTCCATTGACTTTGCTTGTCAGAAGATCGCAAAAGGTGATCATATGACCTTGGGACACCGCAGCCGTCATAAATATGAGTCAGTTGCCAAGAGCACCAGCGGGCCTACCGTCCCTGTCCTAATGTTTCTTCTATTTGTACCTATTTTATGTATCCAATCCATGCTTATACTTATTACCAAATACGTTCTTGACAAATAAAATAAATAAATAAATAAACTGAACTTTAAAGCGTCTGAAATTTGATCATGCTGCAATGGTCATACGTTTGAAAAATGGTCATAAGTCACTTTTTTCAGTGCCTTTGTAACTTTGAATGGTTACTAAATGAACTGTTATAAGTTGAGGACGACCTGTAGTGCTTAGGGTTCTGGATCAGAGTGAAAGAGGCCATGTTTAAGAACCATTAAGCCATAAATTACATGACAACAAACCCCAGTAATGGTTATCATGAAATGGGAACTTAGCCAAAAAGACACTATATGATGTGGTTTTGTAAGTGGGTTTGGTTAAAATCATGACTGTCCCAAAGTCACCCTATAAGCTTTCATGGCTAACTGTGGTCTAAAACAGTGGGAGCCCCCTAATCAAATCATAAGTTAATGCTTATTCTGATTCTCTTTATATGATTTTTGCTTCTTTGTTTGTTTTTAATCCCCTTTTATTATTTTTTTAAATAAATCAAATAAATAAGTAAAATTTTAAAATAAATATCTAATACTCCTTTGTGTTTTCCTCACAACAACAACTCTGTGAAGTCAGTTGGGCTGAGAGAAAGTGATTGGCTTAAAGTCACCGAGCTGGTATATAGAATAGAATAGAATAGAATAGAATAGAATAGAATAGAATAGAATAGAATAGAATAGAATAGAATAGAATAGAATAGAATAGAATAGAATAGAATAGAATAGAATAGAATTTTTTATTTGCCAAGTGTGATTGGACATACAAGGAATTTGTCTTGGTGCACATGCTCTCAGTGTACATAAAAGATACGTTCGTAATATTAATAAAATAGCAGACTTAGGCAATGCAAAGTTGCCACTGGTGATATACATTTAAGTGCGGAACAGAATTATTATTACATCACCAAGAATTACAACACCAAGAATTACTAAATGCACTGAAATGCTATAGCTCTTACACATGGGACTATTTGTAAGCAGAAGAGGTGCTTCATCATGCTCTTTCTCTCACTTCTTTGCAGAAAACTCAACTGTGGCCTTAAAAGTCCTGCTGGCAGGAACGCACTGTGGGAAATTGGAATGAAACATTGCATCAAACCCCAAAACCATAACACTGTAATTATGGGCAGAAGAAAAACAGATCATGTTACATTTCACAAAAGTTAGACATGCTTTGAATTTTAAGTTGCTTCTGTCTATGGACAAAACTGCAAACGATCCCATATTTATAACATGCATATGCAGCCTACTTCTGAGTGGCAAGAAGTTTCAACAATTCTTTGCAGTATTTATCCAGTGTTCAGTTTCAACAGAAAAAAGAAACAAATAGCATATTTCTGAGAGAGAGAAAGAAGCTGAGAACTCAGAACATAATCCTGCTCCCATCCAAATTCCTAAGAGAATGTATGGTGCCACAGAATTCCTGCAAAGAGCTGTATTGACTCTGAGCCTCCTCTTCAAACCCAAATTAGTGGACTTTAGTTGTATACCAAAGATGGAGACTGTATAAAACAAAACAAAACAAACATCTTTCATACATGAAACAAAAACATTGCATTCCAGAAGTTCTACTTAACTATTCTGAATGGGTCACAGTTCGCCAGAAATAAAATCTGGAATGTTTTTGCTGTATATGATTTCAACCAAAAACAAAACCCTCAGGAATAATTTTACATGGAAGAAAGACAAGGCTGGTCTATGCCTCTGAATTTCTGCCCTTGTTTTCTCTGCAGCTTCCAGTGAAGTCCTTCCATCAGCCCTCCCATCCTGCTGACCTTCTTAGCACTAGTCCTCTTTCTCTCATCTGCAAACCTCAATCAGGCTGCTGCCAACATCCCAATCGAAAACTTGCAGTTCAAAGTACAAACTGTTTTATATATCTCTATTCCAGACTGATTTCTTACTTATTTGAATCATCATTCTAACTATTGTGTATGCACTGCAGGATGAAGGCCTCTTCCTCATGTTTCCAACCACTACGGTCCTGAGCTTTCTTTTGCCAAATGGACCCACAATACTTGTTGATGTCATCTATTTATCTTCATTTAGGTCTCTTTTGTGGATGCTTTTTATCAAGTGAAATCCATTCTATGACTGCCTTAGTCCAGCTGCCATCAGTTGTTCTTGCGATGTGACCGGCCCATTTCCATTTCAATTATTTTTACTCTCTTGATGATATCATATACTTTTGTTTGTTCTCTAATCCATGTGCAGGTCTTCTTATCTTGTCTTATAATGTCAAGCATGTATCTTTCCATGACTCTTTGCACCACTCGTAGCTTTTGTATCGATTGTGAGTTAGGGTCCATGTTTCTCTGGCATATGTTAGAACATGTAGCACACACTGATCAAAAACCTCCCCATATGCCTGAAAAGTTTTCAATCAATTTATTTATATACATATTCACTTCTCACACAACTTCCCCTTGACTTTTCATGAGCTAAAAATGGGTTATCCTATCTAGCAGTATAATTGCTATGCACATATTAAATGCACATTTCCAAAACGTTAACTTTCAACTGTCTTCTCTCGGTGCCTGCATTCACATTATTTTACCCTAACATTTTGTATAAACCAACTGTGAATCCAGTCACAGATCTGACTTATATCATTAATAGTTAAGTTATCTAAGGACATATTCTCTGAGTGTAGCCTGAAAATGGCATTATCTTAAAACATGCACGTTGATAGCTCAAGAGTCAAATTTATAGATTGGGATTGTGTTTAATGGAATCACCTTAACCATTCACAAGGTCGTTATGTTCTTGGTAACTGAGAATATTGAGTAAATATAGGTCAGATAGGAGAGTCCCAGAGAACAATGAAATGACAAAAATGCCGACAACAGCCATCATGATGTCTATTCACTGTATAGTCAAGATGTCTAAGAAAGATTACATAAAGAATTAGCCGAGTATAACAACATTTTATCCTCTTTTTTTTTTGAAAAAAAATAAACCTCTCTTGTACTCTAATCCAGTTTTTTATCCTTAATGAAGTTTCTGGATGCTACTCTGAAAATGCCTGAACGAAGAAAGCAGAAAAACTGGAGCCAGCCAAGTAATTATGAGTCAAGGTCCATGTAAACAGCAACAACTGAGGAAACAAAAGGCAGCAGAATCAAATGTCAGTGGTAGTAACACAATCAACAATCTTCTTGACCTTCCACTCATAGGTGGATGTGGTTTAGATATCACACGAGTAGTCATTTTCCACTAATATTAGCCTCTTTTGACCTATCCATATAAATATTTGTTCACTCCTTTTTACAACAGCATGACCTTCCTCAATTCCTTCTTTTATACAATTTTATACGATTATTACACATGAAAAATATTTTTATCATCAACCCTTAGAAGAAGAGCCACAAAGATACCAACTGGCTTGGCAGCTTCTTTATAAGATGAAGCCTTTGGTATAAAGTCTGAATCATCTGCTTCCTGGTTGTAAAAGGATCAACTGTCCTTGAGGTTGCTCACTCAGTAGCAGCAGCAACATTTGGAGAGGAGAATTGCAAAAAAACAGGCAAGATAGTGGATGAAAATCCCATCCCTTGTGTACATGCATTGGCATCATTTGCATGTACAAAGAGAAGGAGACTAAACAATCCTGCTGCAGTCAATAACTTACCTATTTTTATTGTCCTGGGCTGCTTTTGCTACCAGGTTCTCTTCATGTGTAAATATTTTGGAAGAGATAGGACTCTAACAGGGAAGGAACATATTATTGATCTTATTTAATTATGGTGTGCTGTTACAGGACAATCGGGGAGAGAAAGAACAGGTCACAGGTTTTGAAGTAATAATTTGCAGGGGGATATATGATGAGCAATTGCAATCTAGCTATTACAAGGAGTGGAGGGAAGACCAGTGGCTGATCTCCCTTCCTTTCAGACTACAATCTTATTAATCGCATGGCAGTGATGGAAGACCCTTTAGTCCAGGGGTGTCAAACTCAAACTTTCCTTGAGGGGCACACCAGGGCTCCCTGCCAGGGAGCCAGGCGGGTGTGCCGATTGGGTGGGCATGGCCAGCTGGACATCACTCACTGGGCGTGGGCAGCTGGGTGGGCTTGGCCATCTTGAGGCCACTCCCCAAACTGCTCGCATGTTTCCTCTTTGCATTGAGTAGTCTGGGCCAAAGCCACACTGGCCTGATGTTTCCTCTTCACAATGAGTAGTCTGGGCTGAAGCACTGTGGACCCAATGTTTTCTCTTCGCATTTGGTAGATTGGGCCAAAGTGATACGGGCCGGCCCCTTACATTTTCCAGGATGGCCCCGCAGCTAGATCTGACCACATCACAGGCGTATCCGGCCCACAGGCCTTGAGTTTGACACCCTTGCTTTAGTGGTCCAACTTCTTTAATGCCAAGTCAGTTTCTGACAAAACAACTATCCAGGATTTAATCCTGGACAAAACACTAATTTGGCATTTATCATAAATACCTGGATAAGAGTAGAGGGGAAATGTTTTTCCCAGTACTGTGGGTGAATTACTGTGGTGAGGTATGTGGCCGTAGCATAAGGGACATATGGAATAAGGGAGTAAGAAGGCTGCCATGATATTATGCTTGATCCTGGTAGTTAGCAGATGTGAGTTATGATAAAAGTAAGTTGGTAAGGTCAAGGATGCAGTTATGAGGAAGGATGTGAAAGAATGTTAAGGCAAGGAGGCCATAATTTAAGGAAGATGGTTAAAAAAAGGGGCTATCATGAAGGGAGCTTGAGGAATGTACTTATATTGTCAGGGATTTTTAAAAGTCTGATATTAGCATAAGGAATGTGCTCACTTCTGACTTTGTCGTGCACTACATATATGCAATGTGTTTTATTCTGTTTTACTTTATTGTCCTTCTTTTGGGAATAGCATTTTCTTTGGGCTAAGAAAATAAACTTTTGGGCAGTGTTGAGCTTCAGAATTTAATGACTGTGGTCTAAGCGATGTATTTCTTGAGGTTTTGCTGGCAACTGTGGTTAGTATCCTGAGAGGCAACGTGAGCAGGGACTAACTGAACTCCCATCTTTAAAACCAGGTGACCTGACTGTAAGGGAGTAGGCTAAACACCAATCAAAAGTCAAGAATACCGTTGAAGCTGACTATTTTGTAGCATACAGAAATAACCTAATATTGAATATTACTTCTAAACACACTCTTCCCTCCAGTGGATTTCAAGCACTATTTTGGTTTACCAAGGAACTGAGAGTGATGAAATGGACTGCTGGAGAGCTTTAGCAGAAATGGAAAATGCTCAGAAGTGGAAAATGTAGCAGTAGATATTGTGAAGAGGGCATAAACCCCAAGGACAAGGACTGAATAGCTTCTCCCAAAGTAAATCAGATTCTAATTATGTCTCCATTGTGTCTGCACAAGACTGGCACACATGTTTTTCCTTCTTGTGAGTCCTTCAAGATAATGGATAAGGAAAAGACAAGAAAAAGAGTCAAAACTGAAGAGATTCACCATAAGCAATTTTCATTGTTTTTTAGATAAGATTAATGAATACTTTTTCAGACTCATCATTCTGAAGATCTCCAATGACTTTAAATGGTTAACAGGGCCTTGGTAGTACAGTGGTCTAAAGCACCATTATTAACACAGCTGCCTGCAATTACTGCAAGTTCAAATCTTACCAGGCTCAAGGTTGACTCAGCCTTCCATCCTTTCTAAGGTAGGTTAAATGAGGACCCAGTTTGTGGGGGCAATAAAATGACTTTGTATAAATATACAAAAGTATGAAGGCTATTGCTTAACGCATTGTAAGCCGCCCTGAGTCTCCGGAGAAGGGCGGCATATAAATCAAATAAAAAAAACAACAACAACAGGCAATTTCCAAAAATTTCACACTGTCAACATCTTCATTGATGAACTGTTTATCTTTATTCCAATCTCTTTCCTCATCATTTACTGCTAGCTCTGAGCCCAGTGGTTTGTGTAAGCAGTTAGGATATTTGACATCAATGTCCATCACCATTCACTTGCTCAGAATGAATGATATCTGTCATTTGGAGGCCTATTTTCTAATGTGCAGATATCTCTTTGAGGCTCTTTGCAAGCCCCTTATCATTTACTACTCTGAACAATGTCACAATTTAGCAAATTTGACTATTCAATTAGTCATGCCTGATCACTTATAAAATATGTTTAAAAGCACCACTACAGAACAGAACCCCAGGGGACCTGTCCTAGTTGCATTCCTCTATTATGAGAAACATCAATTTCTAATTCCTATTCTTTATCCAGTTGTTCATCCATAAGAGGACCTGCCCTTTTATTCCATTACTTTTAAGCTTACTGAAAAGTTTGCAATGATTATACAGACCTCTTCTTGGACTCTCCAACCATTTCATAATTTCAGGAATATATTGGGTCTAAAACTGTACTATTGTGGTTATAAAAACTGCCAAATCTTTCTGGAGTGAGTTTGCCCTTTTGATTTTCTTTTTCACGGGTATTTTCAATTTTGAGAAGTTCCCTTTCTTGAAGGGCCTGGTGGCTCAGCAGACTAAAAGCATTGTGATTAACACCAGCTGTCTGCAATTACTGTAAGTTCAAATCTCACCAGGCTCAAGGTTGACTCAGCCTTCCATCCTTTCTAAGGTAGGTGAAATGAGGACCCAATTGTGGGAGCAATAAGCTGACTTTGTATAAATATACAAAAGTATGAAGGCTATTGCTTAACGCATTGTAAGCCGCCCTGAGTCTCTGAAGGGCGGCATATAAATCAATTTTTTTTAAAAAGTCAAATACAACTGTGAGGGATTTGGTATGTGAGTTATCACTTCTTTGAATATTGAATTTTATTGCATTAAGGTCAGTGTTCCTAATGGTTCAGCTACACATTTCTCTTATTAAATTCTGGGTACTAGTTAAAGTAGGTCTAGAAACTATCAACCTTGATCACAATAAGCAACCCTGGCACAACAAACAGCAAACTCAGAGACTTCTGTATACGAGGTGAATGGATCGGAGAAGGAAAAGAAATGTATTGGGTAATGTTAAGAAGAGAAATGGAAAGCAACTTAGAGGGGTGTACAATAACAAGCATTTGAGGGCCATCCTTGGAAGAACTTGAGATTCCATGTCTTCTCCATCGCACCTAAATTAATTTAGGGAGCAAATTCCAGTAGGAGCCTGCTGATCACTACCATCAACCAATTTCACCACTTGCAGCTCAGGACAAAACAACACCTGGTGCAGACAAATTGACAGTGATTACGTTTCCACCACAGCGCCTGCGCTGGCCAGGTAGCCCCTCCCCCCGGGACGAAGTCATCGGCCAAGACCAGCCGAGAGGCGGAGCTTCTCGAAGCCGCGATTCCTGGAACGCTGCTGCTGCTCGTGATTTATCTTTAGATTTTCATTTCATTTTTATTTTTTTTGCAAACCCAATAAGGCTTGGAAAAATGGCGGGAACCGATCTAAGCTCAACGGGGCTGGACCTAGAGAAGCTACGCATGGCGGGCGCCGGTGTAGCGTTGGCTGTGCTCACCAGCGGCGGCGACGCACAAGGTCAGTCGCACCGGTCCGCTTCAGTCGAGCTCAAAAACGCCAACTGGATGTGTGTGTGTGAGTGTGCGCGAGTGTGCGAGTCACGTGCTGCCAGATGCAACGTGCAAATGAGCGCGGTTAGCACTGAGCACAGCCTGCTAACTAAGCTGGAGCAGTAGAGCCTCTGCCCTATGGAGGTTAAGAGTCGAAAACCCTAAGCAAAGTCCGCCCTTGAGGGCCTGTTGCAGAAATCTCCTTCACCAGGGAGTTCCTGCTCCTCCTCCTTTCCAAAGCCTGGTTTTACTAGGTGCCCGCATAAGGGCGCCCCGGAGGTTGGCTGAGGCATCTGCCCTCATCGTGGTGGAGGCGGAGGTTAGCGGTGCCTCGTTCAGACCTGGCGGGCTAAGAGATTTCCCCTTTGGACTACTAGGCTTTGCGGCCAGAGCGTCCACGAATCTGTGACGACCGTGCTTGTTTGACGCAAGCAGCCTCTGCACATTCGCAGAAGGGAATTTCCTCCATGATGACCGACGAAATTTCCCTATCCCACTGTTCACATTTTTAAGGCTTCCAGAACTGGGCTGCAAAAAAAATCTAAGCTATTTAAACTAGGTGATAGATAGCAAAAAGATGGAGACGACTCCCTGTTTTGTCATTAGTCTTCATCCGGAATTTTGCAACCCCAGATTGCATATCGCTGCGTTGCATTTTAATCAAAGCATCGATCCGTTAAATTTTTGTCATTCGTCATCTCAGTGTCTGCTTAATAAAGCAGCCCTAACATAGTAGGGCAGCAAAGAATGTTCTTGCAGGGTACCTTGAACATGAAATATAAATTGTATCATTTGCTTCTATATTAGGAATAGCATTTTTAGAGAATAATCAGTAAAGCCATGTGTGTGTGTGTGTCCAGAATTGAAAATGGCTTATTGTACAGAGATGTGTTTTGCTAATTTCTGAAATATAAATATTGTGGGGGTTTTGGTGTTCCCTGAGCTTGGTTGTTTTCTTGCAACCATTTCATTACCAAACTAGACAACATCAAATTCTTGATCCAATGAGTTTTTCTTGAAGCAGGTCTCCTCACTAGACAACTGGGATACATCAATGGAAAAGTTTTCATTTCCCATTAACTGCATTTGATCTATCACGATTTAGGGGGCCTAGATGAGAACTATTCCTGCCTGAAGTTTGGGTGATGGTTACTTGTTAAAGCTGGTTATAGGAACACTAAAGCTGGATTTGTAGTTCAGGGTCATTTATATTTGATATATATTGCACATACAGAAATTGATTAGACAAGCAACTATTGTTTCTAGATCAATACCCTTAGTCCTTCAAGGGATAGAATGCCATAGATAGAATCTATGTTGAATATATAGTAAAGAATATGTATGACATTGTTGTATGCTGTAATGGCCTTGACAAAAAGGGAAATATAAATTCAGAAAGTATTATTGATTTTTTGCTTGCAGTCATTAAAATATTGTAACTTGTTATGATAAAAACTCATGCAGGCCAAGGAAAATTGAAAATAAGGCTGCATACTGGTTATTTGTTGGATTAATCAATGATACTTAATAATAAGATGTTTCATTATAAAATTTTAATTCAAAACTTTTAGTGTATGTTAAAAATAACCAAACCCCCTTTATATGTTTCCAATTTTATATTTTAAATCATATCAGTTTTACTATAGTTTAAATCAACAGTGTAACAGAGTTGAAAGAAATATAAGCTACAGTAATGACAGAATCAGTTTAATTGTAACAAACTATCATTCCTGGATCTTGTTTCTTTCTCAGATGAGTCTTAGAAAAATGAAATTTGATGGGTGTGCATAATGTATGTGTGTGTTTTATTCTACAACAGCTGTCACCCTTACATAACCTTTACTTTCTTCTTGTTTTCTATAATGTATTTTTTCTTCTCAGTTATAATGAAACAATCTGTCAAATGTAGAATGAATAGTTACAACAGGTTTTGCCTACAAAGTACTTCCTATGAATTATAGTTAGTTTAGTTTAGTTTAGTTTATTCTTTCAGGATAAGAAGCCAAACTTTTATATAGCACAGACTTTTAAAACAATGTAAAACCTCAGTTTTTGTAGATTAACTGGGTAAGAGGTGTCTTTTGAAGCTAAATGTCTGTAATTCATATTACTTCAATAAAAAAAGACAGACAGATAGATGATTGAAAGAAACTGATAAAATATATCTAAATTTTCAACATATATGTAATTATGCTACTGATATAATTCACATCAATTAGCTTGGTCCTTTAGAAGAATTTTGTCCATTTTATTCAAAAAGCACTAAACTGAATAAAATCAAAGTTTTATCAACACTGTAAATAAAACATATTATTTAAAAATCAGGGAACAAACTTCTAACCTTTTTCTCATAGTGAGGGGAAGAAATTGAGAATCCAGCTGAGCCATTTTTTTTAGTAATTGTTGCCCCCCTTGGTACCTTTTCATTCAAAGCTCCTTTCTATGGGATACTGTAGTAGGTAGAAAATGGGCCTGGAGGTAGGGAAAATCTTTGAAATATCAATTTCCTCCTTTTACCAGGGGAATACATGCTATGTTTCTACAAGTTAGGACAATCAGAAGTACTGCTAGATGAAGTTCCCTTTTTTCCCCTTTCCTTGTGTATGAATGCCTCCTAATCTCTATTGTTGACATTTTTTCCATATTACATGGAAATGTTCTAGTGTTAAGAACAATCAACTATGGAGCTGGAAACAGTAACCTATTTCAGAGGAAGTCTCCTAATGCAAACCAGTCAAGGACAGAATTGTAACCATAAGTTGCACTAGCTTTTATTTATATGGTATAAAATATATGTTGCCCTTTCAAACAATGGGTGTTTTGACTATGAATTATATCAGCAATTCTGTATATTCCGGTGGGGTTTGCAGCACATTCTTGAGGAGATAAGAAAATGGCAAGTATCTTCCAAATCATCTTCCATTCCCATTATCTAATTTCATTGTTTGGTTATTTTATATATTCATTTTATATAAAATAGTTCGTACAGAAGTAGACTTTGGGTAAGTCTATAGTTTAAGAGAAACAGGATTAAGCAGCAGACCTGACTGCGTTTTAAATCAAACACAATGTTACATAGAACAAAAGCAGCTTACTTTAAATGGGCAAATAATGGGCTTTCCTAATTCTCTTAGGGGGAGCTCCACAATTGGTTGGCTGCTTTAGTTCTGTCTACCCACCAACATACCTGATATTTTTTTTGCGACATACATAGGGGTTTCTGAATCAGGTATGCACATTATGTGCAGCTCCTTAAAACCTAGAATACCACTGAGAGCTTCTCTAGAGGTTGCTTTTGGTTTATAATTTGCAATGTAACAAAAGGGGAAAGTATTAAGTCTTGGGAGTAATCATTAACTGTGATTTAAATAAAATTTTAATTTAATCTTTTCATCTCAGTCTCTTCTTCCCACTTCTTTGCCCTGATTATGCTCTTTTTCCTGACACAGCAGTCAAAGATCAAATATGCCCTTTGCCTTATAAAAAACTGTATACCCTTAACTTCAATTCAGTATTGAATAAAAGGAAGTAATGTTTCAGTTATTGTGACCCAAGTACCAGTAGTAAGAGTAATAATTTCTTCATTAGAAAGAAATGCAAGTCCTGCAGCAATCAAAATTACATAAATGGACTCCTAGTCACTATATCTGACTGGAACATTGCTGGTTTCAGAAAGCTGTTAGATTTTGATCCTAGATCCAAGTGTGTCACTTCATCTAGAACAGGCTATTTATTCAGTCTTGCCTGCAATGATTCATCTGCCTGAGTTGAGTTACAAATTATTCATCCACATCTAAGCCTTCACGGTGTCTTGAAAATTATTCAAGTTTTCTATTACCTTCTTGGCAGTGGAAGAGAAAAAGGGCTGGGTATAATCAGGAAAGCTGTAAGATTTGATTTAATTCCCTTATGATCAAGTAAAGGACCACATGAAGATTTTTCTTCTATTGGTCAGCTCCACTACTGATGTCATATAGCCAAACAATTTCAGAACCAATGGAGAAATGCAAATAAAGCAGAATGTGAAACTTGCAACCTATCCACATGAGCTTGAACTTCTTTGTAACAAAGTAAAAAACAGAAGCAACAGGTAGGCAGCTGTAAGTGGAACAAGCAGCAGAACAGAGTTCATAAGAGTTCAGATTTAATTTTCAATATCTCTGAAAAACAGCTGGCCATGTCTTTGGCAGTCTTAGCTCCAGTAAAGGTCTGATCACACAATTCTTTGAAGGAGTCTTGAATGAGATACTTTTTAATAATATTCCTTTCTGTTTACTTACTGTTTTGAGATCACACTTAGCAATGTAACAAGATATAGCTCAATGTGACAAGTTGGTTAGTTATCTAGAATTTGATCCATTCATAAACCTCAGTCTTAACATAATTCACCAGCCAAGGGATGCTTGGTTACATGCTATACACAGAGAACATAAGAATGTTAACCTAAGGGCACTGGCACAGGGATCAAAGAAAAAGCAATTTGTACCTGCATTACAAATAAGTGTTTCTATCATTGCTGTTGGATGAATCTCTGCTGAAGTTACTATTTGTTTGGATTGTAAAGCAGTGGACGTAATGCCCAGTTATATAGAATAATCAGGTGGCATACAGTTAGAATCTGATGGGTTTGTTTTAATGGAAAACAGATAAATTGTTTCTTTTGCATACAGAAAAATCATTTGTAATAAAAATCCTATGTAGTTATCAGTACTGGATTACCATTGGGGGACCTGAATTCTAGTTCTCACATCAGCATGAAAACCTATAGGGTGACTTTGGGTTAGTCATACTTTCTTCATTCTAGACTGAGAAATTGAAAACTATCTTAGAGGAAGATAGTGGCAAGCCATTTCCTAAAATATTGCCAAAAAAACCCCCAACCTGTGTGGCCCTAGCTGTGTAATTGGCAGGAGTCAAGATTTACTTGAAAGACAGTAACAACATTGAGGGGTCCTTGGTACCCTCTTGGCTTGGTTGTTTTCTTGCTAACAGTGATGATGTTACTTAGTTTGAGTAATGAAACATCCACAAGAAAACAACCATGCTCAGAGAGCTCCAAGGACCCCTCATTTCAACCATGAGCTACAAATATTTTCATTTATTACTAACAACAGTATTTGATTCACTTGTGTGCACACAGTTTGATGCTGTGTCAGAACAGGATATTGATATTTATTAAATTACATAGTTCTTGTGAACCCCTTGAGAAGACTCAATTCTCAAAGCCTTTGCATTTAGACTGAATTTTTTTTTAAATTCCTGGACCAGGAATCCTTGCTTAAGGTCATCTATGCATTGACCACCACCTATTTGGTTTACTGCAATGCATTCTACATGGGGCTGCCCTTGAAGACCACCTGGAAACTTCAACTGGTTCAGAATACAACATTCACAGTGGTGGGTGCCCCTAGATTTGTCCATATTTGCCCATCACTCTGCTGTGTGAGCTGCACCAGTTTCCAGTTTCTTTCTGGATACAATTCAAGGTGCTGGTCATCACCTTAAAATCCCTACATGGCACAGGGCCAAGTTACCTGCAAGAACTGCTTTTCCCTAAGAACATCTTCTCATCCTATAGGTTAGATAGGGTAAGCATGCTTTTAGTCCCTCTCCTTAAACATTGACACCTTCTAGGAGTCAAGAAGCATACCTTTTCTGCAGAAGCCCCTCTGCTATGGAACATTCTGCCTCCTGAGCTTCGGCTACTGTCCTTGTCTTCTCAGAGCACTAAAGACCTAACCTTTTCCCCAAGCATTGAGATAAGATGAGGTGCCTGCATATTGGAAGCTTGATTTGGCAGCAGGTTTTTGTTTTCAATATGTTTGGTTTTTACTGCTTTTAATATGCTTTTTATGTTGTTTCAATTTTTGATTGGGAGCCATCCAGAGTTTGTTATAAGCTGGGTGGCTACATAAAAGCTTTAAATCAATAAATAAAAGTAAACCCAATTGGTATCAATATATATATATATATAAAAGGAAAATATTTTTCAATCAAGGCCAAGTAAGAATCAGTACTGAAAGGTAAATAAAAGTAACAATCTGCATCCTGCAGTAGTAATTTTATAAAGGAAAACAATCTCTTTGGAAGACTTGTCCATTTCAATTTCCTGCTTTCTAATGAGCCTTTCCTTTCAGATAAACGAGAGAGTAGTGAATGTGAGGATAGTCCATTTTAGAAAGTTCCAACCTGAAGGAATTATAGGGAGGAGAAGAGGGTTTAGAGACTCTTCCTGGGAACCTGCAAGAATTTAACACAACCGGTGTGTGTGTGTGTGTGTGTGTGTGTGTAGAGCGCAGCATAAAGGGGAAAAGGTAAGAGTTTCATTTCTTTTCCCAGGTAAAACATAATCAGCACAGCTGAAATATGTGACATCAATGTCAGAAATCGAAACAATATCAAACATTTTTTTTATAATTGCATTATGTAATAAATAGAAAATTCACAACAAATCACAGTCATTTTTCATCAGATAACTTTGAGCCATTTCATTGTACATTGGCCCTTTAATTTGCATTATAAAAGCAGTAAAAGCCTTTTCTGAAAAGCTAAGCTTTTTCTAGTAATACATTTGGTGTATTTGGAGCTTTTATGAAAGTAGGATTGCCAGATCTGGATTAAAAATATCCAGATGACTTTGAGATGGCAGCAAAGAGATACAGAAAACCCTAAAGGCTTTGCTGCCATTAGTGGTTGTCTGGATTTTTGCAGCCCAAATCTGATAGTCCTAATGAAAAGTAGCATATAGACAGCAAGTTTCACTGTTATGCTAATGATTTAAGAAATAGCATGTGATGTTCTTTAGGTATTATGTTATACATCTCAATTTCACTTACATAATGGCTAGTTCCAATATTAATGATATCTGAGTTGCAAATGGTATTTTTTTTCATCATTGCATTTCTGCCACCTACTCTAAATATTTCATTCTGGTTCAGAAATCTGCAGATGGAATTGATGGGAGGAAAAACTTTCTCTGTTAGTAATGACAGATTAATTTTTTTTATAAAAATGAAAGTTGGATCTGTTTCTCTGAACTGTATTTTTTGTGAGTTTCTTTTAGAGTTCCTTTTCTCTTTTCTCTCATATTCTCCCAAATGTAAGAAGTACGCAACCCAGTTTTGGCATTTTCTATTAACAGCTAAGCATAAATAAAACCATATTTACATGATTAACAACGAACAGATATTTTACTCATAAGGAATCCATGCTGTGCAATTTCTGTGGAATTTCACTTGTATTGCTTTATTCCCTTACCAGCTACTATTCTTTATTTTTGTGTACACAAGTATTTTATTTCTTTCTAAGGAATTTTAATCCATTACTAACATAAGATAACCCAAGTGCTGCCCTGTATATGCACAAGAAGCAATTTTTTCAGTGCTTATTTAGACGTAAAGAGTATTCAGTGATATATATTCCTTTTATGTTGAAATTTGTACTCTGCCTCTGTTCACTTACAGTGAAGTGCAAATTCCCTGTGAAGCATCTAGCAAAAACAAAACAAAACAAAGCCCTGAATAGGAATGTTTTTACAATACTTTTTGTCTTCTAGAGACTTGAGCTTATTTCCGGGAATTCTAACTGCAACATTTGGAAAATGCTACTTTTGGGAAGGGTAGTTTTTTTTAAAAATTATAAACTAGTAGAATACTGCACCAATTTGTCTGAGACCCAGATCATAATTTAACATGTATTCCATCTTTCCAGGTATGAATGCTGCTGTTCGAGCTGTAACACGCATGGGAATATATGTTGGAGCTAAAGTGTTCCTGATATATGAGGTTCACATTTTTTGTTTATTATAAAAAAAAAATCCCCTGTGTGGATATGGGTGGTTTTTTTTTTTTAGATTACTGTAGTCTTCTGGGAAAATGAAAGGATCAAAGGCATGGAAAACAGAAATACTGGTACTGGTACAAATATTTATACAATGGTGCAGAAGTTAATTAATTAAAGACCTATCAATATAATCTTAGGAAGTTTAGGAAAATCTAAGAGAGTTAAGAAAAGGTTGAGGAACATCATTGGCAAGTTAAATAATGTTTTCACTCTTTTAATAACCTCTAACTATAAATGCAGAATAAATGTAAATTATTTAGGCAGTTTTGGCAGGGGGAAGATTCAAACTAAATATAGCTAAACTGGTAAGGAACATATGGCCCTCCAAATGCTGATCAAATCAGAACCAGGCAACATGTCAACTAGGCCACACATTCCCTGTTTCTTATAACAGACTACATGTTTGCTTAGCTGCTTTTATTTCCAGACAAAATTTCCATGATTTTTTTTCACAGTTCAGCTAGCCTTCCAAATCTGTTGTAGCATTGTAAAAACATTAGGTTCCAGCAGTCAACATGCTGCATTACTACATTGGAAGAACTTTGCTATATTGTATTGGATATTTTCTTGATAATGTATATTTATTATATTTTATATTGTTTTAATTCAAGATCATCTCCCATTTGTCCGTCTTTTGCATGGTTGCAATTTTATGAAAAGTTGTTAGATAGAATGCATAATGGAGCAAATTGATATATGTCCTGCTTTAAATTTTGCTCCTTGTAGCAACCTGCAGTAAAATTGAACAAAAAGGTAAAACCAAGGATATTGGGATATAGATAATTCCCTGTGTTGCAAATTAACTTTAATAAAGTTTTCTTGGTAGTACAGTTGTGATGTTTTTGCAAAAACATTCTTTTTTTCTTCTCAGGGTTACGAGGGACTAGTTGAAGGAGGAGAAAATATTAAGCCAGCAGATTGGCTCAGTGTGTCCAATATTATTCAGCTGGTAAGGCTAATCTTTCTTAACATCTTACTCCATAATTCGACAGGTCTCATGTTCGATTCTGTTGTGGCTACATAAGCCTTTCATGATACACAGCTCTGACTTAACTCTGAGTAATTTGGATTAAGTGTAACTTTTTGAATTTGGGTAATGATTGATTCCCATTTTCAGGAAGAATCAAAAATAGATACTGTACTAGGACATAGTTAGTGGACTCAGTCTTACTATCTGTTGTGCCAGTACTCAGTCATTATCAGTCAGATCACTATGAGCTGCCTCAATTCTCTCATACCTTGCTTTCTATTAATAACAGTGCTCCTTCAAATTTTACTGAATAGGATATGAGTCATTTTTATTTTCAAAGCTTCATTACTAGGAATAAAAGGAATCTATTCAAGGAAGAATCTATAGTACTTTATATGAATTCAGTACAGGAGAAACAGTTATGGCTCAGCAATTGTAGACTAAACATATGCTATTAAGCATTATAATATTGTGAGTCTTTGTTTCCGGATGGCAAGAGATGAAAAAATACCTTATATTATCTAGCAATGCCCATAATTGTGGACCAGGAATCATGGCTTGATTAATATAGTAGACTACGATACTAGTGTTCACAGTTCTTTCATTCATACAATCACATGATCTGGGAAATCAAAAAGAGCCCAGCTTTATGTTGAAATAGGGAATTAATGGATTATTTAAGCACAAAACACAGCAATTTTAAGCCAAAAATGAATAGTGGCTTAAAGCTGGTTTACAATCCTGATTTGTTAGACATCTTCCCTCTCCGAGTTCCATGATTCAGACTTAATGGAAAACTATCTCATTTTTCATATGTTTATTCTTTAAAACAAAACTAAGGAGCAAAGGGACTGCAGACACTGATATGCCATATGTTCTTATTACATCTTATTAAATTGGAAATCTTAAATTTACTTCTATATGTGACCATGGCTGTAAAATCATTCTAGACTAGTAATGTTGGTTCAAGCTAATAGAAGCTTTTCAAGAACTCAGGCAGAGAGCTTGTTCAACTTTGCTATCTGGGAAGATCTTGGTAATAAAATGAATCTTGCAGGGCTCCTTTCTGAATGAAATTATTCATGTAAACTTTACTGCAATTTATGTAAGAAAGATTATTTTCCTAGGAAGATCTAGGGAATGTCTTCCATTGAGATTATCCAGTCAGATAAATTTTCTAATTTGTTGGTTTCAGGTCTTTCCTGTTTGATATATCCCATCAGTCTAGATCTCCTGAACACATGCGATACATAGCTTCTTCTCATCCAACTTTCAGAGCAATCTATGCGATAATTCTGATTCTCTTGCATATTTATTTGTTTATTTTCTTCTTTATAGTTTCCCCTTTGTCCCACTTTTGGGAAAGCCTGAGCTTGTTGCATAGCAAGAGCAATTAGAAGATAATAAAATAAGGGAATAATATTTTTTTTGATGAATTCCTTCAACCTTAAATGAAAATGACTTTTTCCATGTACTGTAAACTTTTGTATGATGTAGTTCTTCAATTTTGTGAACTGCTGCTACATTGGTTTTTCCCTTTTTTCAGATTAAGGAAGTTATATAATAGGTCTTACAGTGTTGTTGTTTTTATCAGAATCCCCCCCTCCCGCTACTTAATGTAGGCATTTAAATAGTGCAGATTAATGGCTCATGTTCCCGTCCTCACCATCGTAACCAAATGTTTTAGTTCAACTTTCCAAAATCCACCTAGCATCTTCCAGAGAAGCTTCTAGTGAGACTGGTGTTTGGCTGGATCACTGGGATTCTTGAAATTGCAGCCTCAATACTTTTAAGTGGTAGTAGCATAGTGCTTAGAAGGCAGAATTGCAGGCTGGCTCTATTTACTGCCAGGAGTTCGATTCTGACAAGGCTTATGGTTGACTCATCCTTCCATCCTTCCAAGTAGGATGTGCAGTGTCCTGTGAAATGAGGACACAGATTGTTGGGGACAGTATGCTGACTCTGTAAACCACTTAGACAGGGCTGTAAAGCACTATGAAGCAGTATAAGCCTAAGTACTATTGCTATTTAAACAAGATCAATTTAGAAATTGCTGTCCTAGTGACATAACCCTAAATTTGGGTCTCTCATTGAAAAATGGAAAGGGTTGTCTTTGGTGAACATTGTGAGATTTCTCTTTTCATTAAAAAATATTAACTACATCTATAGGAGCTAAAGGTTGGATTGTACTGGAATTGCTTCTTTAAGAGACCTGACTGTCAGAATGTCTTTGAAGTAGGCCGACCCACCTCACTTACAAAAGTGTTGTATTTTTCCTTCTTCTTAGAGCCTTTCCCAGTTTGACTGGTATGTTTCCTTTCTGTCAGGTAACATTCTGGTGTTGCATGTTTCTATAGGATGGTTCTTTCTTTGTCTTCCTTTACTGCTGATGCAGCTTCTGCTACTAATAAATACAGGCTTGAGCAAGGCTGCCATGTCTGTGCCATGTTTTCTTTTATGTGCCATATAAATTATCCCCAAATCTTCTCTAAAAGAGAACATTTAATAGTTAAGCCAGTTTGATTTGCACGCTTTAACTGGTTTTGACAGCAGCCCAATTTAAAAAATAATAATCTTTCTAGCAACATGCTCTTCCACTCCTAACCTCCGCATATTCCTCTTCAGTTTACCAGCATTGTAACTAATTAAATCCATAATTTTTGTGTGTTTGGCCCTTATTTGTGTTACAAGTAATAGTCGAAAGCTTCAAATTAGCAGATGTAGATTTATTACATTAACCTTCAAAGGAGTTGTCCTTTTCCTGAGTTAAGGGGTAAAGTGTTCAGAAAATGGTTGTTTCATGACAGTTATGTTCCCAATACCAGGCAGCAACAGCAGCAGAATCTGCTAAATTCTTCGGGCATAGCAACAGAAAATTGGGTTAATTAAGAGGTATCTGTGATGGAATGAACAGAAAGGTCAAATGTTAATGTAACAACCCTTGGTTCCTAGTTTCCTTGTTCAAGACTACCAGACCTGACATTGCTCAGTGGCACATGTTGCTGTAATAACTTCCTGTTATCATTCCAAAAGCCATCTGCTTGGGATATAACAAATAACTTCCTCCAGAATTTAGCATATTTTCCACTCAGCTCTGCAATGTATTGGTATGTCAAAAATGGTATCTTGTGAGTGACTGCATATTGTCACCAATCTTGGCAATTGATGCTTCACAATGTTAAAAAAATATAATAATGAAAAAAGTATGTTTTCTTTTTATAAATTTGTGGTTTGTGCTTTCAAAATAAAAATATATACCAACTTAAACCTGTTCCAATCTAGAGCCACAAAGCCTTTTTGTTTCTCCTGTATTCCCTTTTATAAAACACCTAAGTAAGTTTCCCATTGGAACTCATACACTTTCAATACCAAATTTTCCTGTTAATTTCTGCAGTTATCTAATTTTTTAATTCATAGTTATTCTTTTCTGTTTAAAGGGAGGCACTATCATTGGCAGTGCCCGCTGCAAAGCTTTCACCACACGGGAAGGTCGCCTTCAAGCTGCCTACAACCTGGTACAGCATGGCATCACTAACCTATGCGTCATTGGAGGGGATGGCAGCCTGACTGGTGCAAATATCTTCCGCTCAGAATGGGGTGACCTTTTGGAGGAGCTGGTCAGAGAAGGTAGGTATAAACCTGCTCTAACACCGTACTATTGGTGCCAGGCTGCGACCTGCATTTCATGTTATTGACTCTGAAAATGAACTTGAATGTTGAGAGCCAAAAGACCTTAACCAAACAAAGTTTCTACGGATGAAAGGTAGTATCAACACATGTATCTATTTTGTTGTTTGGTCGTGTCCAACTTTTTGTGACCCCACGGACCATACTTAGTTAGTTAGTTCATTTTCAACAGGGCAATGTAATCCATTTCGGTAGGAAAAATCAGATATCATTTAGAATTGCAGGTTTGGGGAAGATCATATTGGGTTGCAGCACATGCAAAAAAAGAGAGATCTGGATGCCTTGGATCATAAGCTGAAAGAGCAACTGTGTAATGCAGCTACAAAAATGATACATGTGCAATCCTAAACTACATCAACAGATCTCTAGAGTAAAGATCAAAAAGAATCATTGTTCTTCTCTGTTCTGCTTTGGTACATCCAATCCTGGGCACAATATTTTAAATGGTGACCAACTGGAGCCTCCTTGAAAAGAACAACCAAGATGACAAGGGATCTAGAGGGAAAAAGAAATGATGAAGGGTGGGACATCTTAACTGTTTAACCTGGAATTTTTTTGGGGGGGGGATACTGTATTATCTGGAGGGCTGTCATAAAGAAGAATGGCCTAATTTTTCAGAGTTGTTCTGTAACAGGGAAACAAACTGTAGTTTGAATGATAAGAAATAAGATTTCAATTGGACACGGAAAACATTTCTATGGTAGTAGCTGTTCAATAGAATAGATTGTGTCAGGAAATAGCAGATTCTTCTTCACTGGGGATGTTTATAAACAGGCTAGAAGACCATCTAAGTTAGCTCTTCAAAGTAGGCCATCAAAAAGCATTCTATGAATTCTACTTTACTGTTGTAGGGTCAAATAATAGAATTTTGAAAGCTAGTCAGGTAATGTTTTTATGCCAAACAGCATCAAGGCAGGATTATTTTGAGTTTTTTTCCATTGGTTTCAGTGTCTAAACTGTGCAATAACTTCTTCAAGTCCCTCCTTAATGGTTTGTTCCCTCTACCCTCCTTAGCAATTCTTTCAGTTTTTCCCAAGGTCGACTCTAAATTCCTTTACAAACTGTTTGGAATGCTGCAATTCTGGATTCTACCGCTGGCCAAATGAATTCCAAAATCCCTTCCAAACCTATGATTTTATGATTGTTCTTATTTTTAAAGTTCCTATCTTTTAACACCATTGAATCTTTAGCTGATTCTTTTTTATAGTCAGTTGCTCCCTTTTATGTGCCTTTGTACCATAAAACATATAATGGAAGTAAAAATAAAAGAAATAAAATCAGCCTTCATTTCTAATGAAATACAAATTTAGTGAAATCAGTGCTTTATATGTCATAAAACCACTGATTTTACTAAGTTCGTATTTCATAAGAAATGAAGACTGATTTTATTTTTTTTATTTCTTTATGAGAGATATGACATATCTGTCCTGTTTCTGCAAGCTGTTAATTAAGACAAAAAACATATGTACAGTTTACCAGAGTATTGTTTAAGATGCAGTAAAAAAAATCCTTATTTTAATTGAAATAATCTCCATTTACTTTGCTGTAGGATAAGCATTATCTAATTGTGTTTGGAAACAGTTCATTTGAGATATTCTTAAAACTCACAACCCCGTGTTCATTTTCCATCCAGGAAAAATCACTGAGGAAATATCTCAGACATACCGTCACTTAAACATTGTAGGCCTTGTGGGCTCCATTGACAATGACTTCTGTGGCACTGATATGACCATTGGCACTGACTCTGCCTTGCACCGCATCATGGAGGTGATTGATGCCATCACTACAACAGCCCAGAGGTGAACACAAGATTTCTTATATCTTTTCTTCACTGTCATTGTCACAAGCACACAAGGTGTGGCTGGTTTTAATAAAGCTGCTTCCTTGTTCTCTGTAAAATGGGGGCTTTATTTTGTTCAATTTTTTTGGTCCCCTTTCCCCTTCTCTTCATATTATAAAAGCAACTTATTATTGTAAGGCACCTAACATAGCACTTGGTGATAAGCTCTTGCTTTCTCATTTTGTTTTGCAGTCATCAGAGAACATTTGTGCTGGAAGTGATGGGAAGGCACTGTGGGTAAGAGTTGTTTATTGAACAGAAAAAAGAATTAACAGTTCCCTAGCTGGGGAGGGCTAATCTAAAAATCACCCCTCTATGTGCATTATGAAATCTCTCCCACCCACCCCGCTCAAGCTCCACCTATTCAGTCTTCAGGACAATTTCTTTCACTTTGAAAAACATCAAAGGTGCCATTCACAAGATGACATTATTCTCCTTTTCCAGATACCTAGCATTAGTTTCAGCTCTGGCTTCTGGAGCTGACTGGCTTTTCATTCCCGAATCACCCCCTGAGGATGGCTGGGAGGATTTTATGTGTGAACGGCTTGGTGAGGTGAGAATTAGTAATATCTGATATTCAACTAAACAAACCTAGCTCATGGTAGACAGAGCTTGTGAAATTCAATTTTCCTACAGGTACCTTCATAAGTATCATTGTGCAACATGGCTTAAAAAAACAAGATTATTTTTATATAAAAATGACTGCTGTCTGTTTGCAAAGTTTCAGTGGCTAGCATCATTTCCAAAAGTGACTCCCGCCCCCCTTGAGAACTAGAGAATTTCTTTAAGAAATAATAGCAATTGCAATAGGACTTAGATTTATATACCAGAGAGTGCTTACAGCATTCTCTGAGCAGTTTAAAAATATCGGCATATTATCCCCAACAATCTGGGTCCTCATTTTACTGACCTCAGAAGGATGGAAGGTTGAGTCAACCTTGAGCCAATCAGGATTGAACTCCTGAATATGGGCAGAGTTAGGCTGCAATACTACATTCTAACCACTGTGCTACCATGGCTCCTATACAAATAAGATAGTATGGTAAAAATTTGGGCATTTTTTTTTAAAAAAAAGGCAGAATATGCTGAGAAAAAATAGGAAAGATCCACCCTAGTTTACTTTTTTTTAAAAAAACCTTGATATTTATAGGGATGTGCAAAACTCATAGATTTGAGAATGGAATGTTCTGAAGTAATCTGGAACATTCTATTCCCTCTCTGATATCTTGCCATTCCAGGGCTGATCCAATATTTTCCAGAGGTAACAAGCCTGTTTTGGAGCCAGAACATCTCTTGAACATGTGAAGGAGTATTTCTGGAAATTGCCAAACCTGTCCCTGGAATGGCATGGTCCAGAAAAGGTATGGCATGACCTAAAGGAGAAACCTTCCAGTGTTCTGCAGAACTCCAGATTTCTCCAAAATGTTAGGGGTTTTAATACTACTTTAATTCAATGATGTATTCCCTGAGCTAATATGGATTACAGTGCAACCTTAAAAAAAACCCTAACTTTTTAAAGGAACAGCTGATAGATAAAGAATTTACCTGGATAGAATCTGAGGGATGCTTACTTGCTTGGATTTGAATACTGTGCACAACAGAAAGCTGGCCAACAGACATAAAATTGTTGAAAGAAGGATGAGGGTTGAAACTTTCCAGATTTGAGGTTTATGGTATAGGAAATTCAGCACCACTTCAGCGTGGTCAGCTTTGCCTCCATTTTTTCTCCATTTAGGAACTATGTTTTTGTGTGATTAAAAATCCAGGTTGCTAACATTAGGATTCTGAAAGTCTGTTGCCTTGGAGTCCATCAGTTATTAGGTTTCTTATATTTTTATCTTGACAGGCCCGAAGCAGAGGATCCCGACTGAATATAATCATTATTGCTGAAGGTGCCATAGACAGGAATGGGAAACCCATCACCTCTAACTACGTGAAGGAGGTAAGAGATAAATTAATAGGTTAGAACCAGACACTGAAAACAAAACTTAGGGAGAAAAATATTGTTTCAGGGTCTTCTAAATTCTAGAAATAGTTGCATAGATTATGTTTCTTTGATTTTTTTTTTCTATACGAATCTATTCAAAGTTGAGAAACTCAACTTGGGAAGCTTTAATATAGATTCTCTTGTAAAAGCTTTTGTACAGAGAGTGTACAGCACTCTTTGTTTTTCCTAAGGGGAAGGGCGCATTGTCTTGGTGGGGAATGCAAGAATATAAAATGCATCATCCTCTCCTCCCCTCTTTTTAATCAGCTGGTTGTCAAACGCCTCGGCTTTGACACTCGTGTAACTGTGCTTGGACACGTGCAGCGTGGTGGGACCCCATCTGCATTTGATCGTGTCTTGGTAAGTGTGATATTTTCATAGAATGACTAAGTAATGGTCACATAATGTGCTGCCTATTTCCCAAAATTTGAAATCTCTCTCATATCTGTTTGTAATCTCCCAAGGAGTCAAAGGTCAGATATTCAGGGAAAGCTAATTTCTCCTCCTCAGTTACATGTCACATTCCAGGATAGCTGTCTAACCATCTCTCTCTTTTCTATGGAAAGGAGTTGTTCCATGGCTGTGAAGTAATACATCAGTAAGGGTGAAAATAGTTTAGATGACAACTGTCGTGAAATAGATGCCAGGCTTACTGCAAAATTCAGCCAACCAGGAGAGAATTACTGTGTGCCATGGACATTACTTGCCTTATAATGTGAGACATTTGGAAGAAAAAAAGTATTTGATTGCAGGGGAAACTTTGAAAGTTGTTTTTATTCATCAGCCACTATAATGAGTCTTTGCTCTTTATGATGACCTTAGTGATTCATGAAGTAAATGCCTGCCCAGAATGCTTCATAATGTTTTACAATTTACCAAATTTATTAATTTAATTTATTTTAATTTAATTTCCAATTTATATACCGCCCTTCTCCCTGAGGACTCAGGGCGGTGTACAGCCAAGATAAGAACATAGAATACAAATATTAAAAACAGTTAAAAATATATATAAATTTGGCCCGAAAGTTAAGAAGTCACAAACTGATTAAAAGAATTTAAAATTTTCTTCTTAAGCCAGCCCGGCTTGCTGGAAAAGATGGGTTTTAAGGGCACGATGGAAGGCATTGAGATCATGGATTCTCCTTATCTCAGGGGGCAACTGATTCCAGAGGGTAGGAGCCCCCACAGAGAAGGCCCTCCCCCTGGGGGCCACCAGCCTACATTGTTTGGCTGATGGCACCCTGAGGAGGCCCTCTCTGTGGGAGCGCACGGGTCGATGGGAGGTCGTCGGTAGCAGCAGGCGGTCTCGCAGATAGCTAGGACCTATGCCATGGAGCGCTTTAATTTTATTAGCAGGAATCCTATCCTGTGCATAGCGAGTAGTTGTATGCAGCTGCTGCTCAATCTCTAGATCGCTTTCTACCACCACAGAAATAGTATGTGTATGCTTAGACCTCATGTTACTTCTAGGATTTGTACTTTGTCACCCTTTTAAATTAAATTTACCAGAAGGGCCTGGTGGCTCAGCAGACTAAAAGCATTGTGATTAACACCAGCTGTCTGCAATTACTGTAAGTTCGAATCTCACCAGGCTCAAGGTTGACTCAGCCTTCCATCCTTTCTAAGGTAGGTAAAATGAGGACTCAGTTTGTGGGGGCAATAAGCTGTCTTTGTATAAATATACAAAAGTATGAAGGCTATTGCTTAACGCATTGTAAGCCACCCTGAGTCTCTGGAGAAGGGCGGCATATAAATCATTTTTTTTTAAAAAAATTAATTTTAATTTACCTTTTGTTCATTTGCCTATATAGGGTATATATCAAAACCATTCATGTACTTTCTGGTCTTAGGCACAAGGCTTTTGATGTCCCCATTCTACCAGTGCCAGCATTGTGATAACAAAGTTTCTCCTTCAGATGGACACTAACTTTGCCCTTTTGGGACTTGGTTAATGCTTTGCAGTGGATACACCCATTTCTAAGCACAGCTGGGTATTTTCAGAATAGTCTTGGCACTGAGCCATTTTGGGGGGGGAATTCTTAGGACATCACATTCTGAAGCTATCGTAATCTCTGTCTTAATGCAAAGTTTCTACCATATCTCATTAGTTGCTGGTATCTACCACACCCAGTCTTGAAGGCATTTAAGATCCATTTTTCTTGCTGAGAACCTCTAAATTTTGTAATTTTAACAGAGGCGTTTTGAAAACCATGAAAAAAAATACCCTACATCTGCTAAAACACTTACACAGTTCCATTTAGGACAAAAAGAAGCAAAGAGAAAGAGATAAAGGACCTCTCAGGACACTACCCTCCAATCCCACTCAAGCCTCTATATAAAGTGGGTATTTAATTCCACCAGTTCCCTTCATTTTCAATTTCAGCAGCACCACCATTGCTGGATTCACCAGTTTGGACTCTCTAGTCTTCCTTGAATCTTTTTGATTTCAGAAAGAGAAATTTATGAATTATCTGCAGTGATATAGCTCCCTTTTTCACTCTCATATGACTATTTTCCTCCTCTTAGTTTCCATAGCTTTTTGGTCTATTCATTAGCCATTGTTTTTTCAAGACTGGGCATGGCACTTCATGTGCACAAGCTTTTTGAAGTCCCAATCAACTACCCACCTATTGTCCACAGCAGTCTCCAATATTGCAACGCTAAAAACAATACAATCCATGCTTCAGCCTCGTTTTCTTCTTGGCCAAGTACTTGACTAATTAAGCAAATCGGTAGCAGACAAGATTAAGATTATCACTTTCATCCCCATCACAATCTCAGGATGCCCTTCTGCAGCTTTCATACCCAATTCTTCATGGCCTCCCACTTGCTGAGCACATTGTAAGCCGCCCTGAGTCTCCGGAGAAGGGCGGCATATAAATCAAATTAAAAAAAAAAAAAGACTGCTACCTTCTCCTACATTAGAAATGGAGTTTCTGTCCTTGCATGCTTTTCAATTCCACAATCTAGCAACTGCCCTTGATCTTGGGCTCTTGCCCACTCTATGTTATTCTGTGTTGGGTGTATCAGGGAGTGACAACTATATCTTTAAAGCTTCCTCTGTTGCTTTTCCATATGTATTGTCACATGAAACCAGGATTTTCTATACTAAGTAGATTTTTTTAACCTAAAAACCGAGAAATCATCATAGACCACTGAGGATGCATCTAGCCTTGAGACACATAGCATGGCATAGCTAGAAAAGAACCTTCACTACATATTAGGAAGAAGTCATAAAACAGTTGATTTCTCGCTGTCAAGATGGCAATGCCCATTTTAATTTAATTGCAGTGCTTATTGCTCCTAGCCCTTTCTCCTATTTTAATATTTTTTCCTCTGTACTTCTCAGCCTTGAAGCTGAGTAGTTGTTGGTTGTTCACTGCAGCATCACTGCACTAAGAAACCCTGGTTCACAGCTTAACATCCAAAACCAATAGTGAGCCAACTTGCTTACAGCAAATGCACTTGTGTACTCCTAGAGCAGCAAAATGGGTATGGAAGCAGTGATGGCATTACTGGAGGCAACACCAGATACTCCAGCCTGTGTGGTGAGTCTGTCTGGGAACCAGTCAGTGCGCCTACCTCTAATGGAATGCGTGCAAGTGGTGAGTATTTCACAGAAACACAGAAGCCAAATATGATCAGGATAGAATGCTGTGGCTTTTTTTAGCTGGAATGGGAGGTGAGAAAGGGGAGGGGACATAAATGGAGGAGATAAAGAGGTTGAAAATTCATGTTGCTGATTAGAATTCTGGGAAATCAGGTTTCTCTATATTTGAAAGTCTCCAGGTTGGAGAAAGTAGTCTTTAGTCTTAGCTACTCAGGATATATACAATATATGGCAATTCTGTTGATGTAATTGGAATATGCATCTGAGATACAATACCTAAGAGCTCAGTTTTCACTTGAGAAAAGTTACCCAAAAAATGAAAATGTGATTGATTTTACAGGAAACATAGGAAATAGGGATTAGGAGATAAAGGATTGATAACAATAGGTAACTACTTGTCCCAAGTCCTAGGCTGTGAATCAGTAATACAGCATCCATAAGGCAGGGGTGAACAGGGAAAAGACAAGCCTTGAATAATGATTAGACAATAGCAATGAAGGCTGGGATAAGGTTGCTTATTCTTTTCTTATCTTTATTTCTTTATAAGGACAAGTAACATTTTTGTGAACTCCAGTTTTGTTTTTGTTTCTGAAAAATCAAATTAATTTAAAGAAATGACAAAACAATGCTTCTTAAAGAATGACAATATCTTGCAGACCTATCTTATTAGCTTAACTTGTCACAGTCATTTAAATTGTGGTATTTGGGTGTGTAGCGTTTTAGAGTTTTGAGTACAAACTCATATCTTATGAATCATTCTTGATTTTGTTCCAAGGAGACTGCTTCTTTTTTTGGCCTTGCTCAGGCCAAAGAAGGGGAGATTAATTTGTGACCCTGAATTCCCAGCAGCTTATCCCAGGATGTTCACTGGGAAAGACTGTGAGAGTTGTTATTCAGCAAAATCTGGAGGGTCTAAAAGCAGAGTTTTTCAACCTTGACAACTTTAAGAAGTGTGCACTTCAATTCCCAGAATTCTCCAGCCAGAAATTTGGAAATTTAAGTCCACACATCTTAAACTTGCCATGGTTGAAAAACACTGGTGTAAAATTTCCCCATCCCTTATTTAAAAGGAAATCATTTTTTCCATGTGTTCCTGCCAATCCACAAACTATTTTTCTTGGTCGTTGCATGTTTTTATGAAATGCTAATATATTCTTAGTGGACTTAATTTATTGGTCCTTTAATTGGAATGAGCAGATAATCTTACTACATACGTGGTATTATCTGATTTTTTTGTTTGTTTGTTTGGTGACTCTTTATTCTTGTAGACCAAGGATGTCCAGAAAGCTATGGATGAGAAAAGGTTTGATGAAGCCATCCAGCTCAGAGGCAGGTGAGAGCTATCTTCAGTCTGAGAGGAGAATGAATTTCTTTTATCTGCTTGTGGAAGTGTGAATGAGAAAAGACAAGGCAAAACTTCTTCAGTATACTGCAGATTTTAATGCTGTAAAAACAACCTGGTCTTCTCTGTTTATTAAAGCACTCTAGTATCTAATGGCTAAGTGCTGAACTAGAATTAGAGAAATCCAAACTTTGTGTTACGCACAGAAGCCAGTTGAGTGGCTTTGGACCAGTAACTTTATCTCAAGACCAAGGAGAAGGTAACAGCAAATAACTTCCAAAAATGTTACCAAGAAAACAAGTCCATGCAATCATCTAGAGCCAAAGATGCTAAGAAGTGTTATGTTGCCATCATGGATGCCACTTGGAAAGAAGTTACTTGCAATATAGAATCATATTATTCAGTGCTGTGGTCATTCTTACCCTTTCTCTTTCTGGAGAGGCATAGCGGGCCTACATTTCATAGCCTTCAACATGCCCAGTTATAACTGATTATTTGGTTGAACCTTTCATCTCTAATAATTTTTCCCTAAATAGTTTGTATATTTCTGAAAATAGTGGTATTTCCAGAGTTTGATGACATAGTTTCTTGCGTGAGTTTGGAATTATTTTAGTTATTTAAGGCACGTCAGAGACTAAACATTAGAAATTGAATGATTTGACTTATACTGTTGTCACTCTTTCAAGTAAGTGTTTGACGTCTAAAAAAAGAGCTTCAAGCTGGGTGCTATTTCCTGTTTCCGCTAAGAAATCTTTAAAGCAACTAAATCAGACTGAAAATTGAGATGATTATCAGCCAGAGTATTTTAAAAAATGTCATTAAGGAAATGACACATTGCAAACTGAGTAAAATCAGGTAGTAATTGTTTCCATACTTTTAAAACAGCCTTGCTGGCCAGGGAGTCTTGAGAAGAAATCATCAGATCCTTTTTTTTTTTTTTTTTTTTTTGAGAATATAAGTAATGTTCTTGGGTAATGCTTATGTAAATATAGTCTTAAAAGACTTTTTTCAGCAACGTGGTGGTGAAGTCATTCACTAAAGATGTGAAAGTGATTTTCAAGGAAAAGCTGAAACGCATAGAAATTACAAATACAGATTCAAACATGCACATATTGGGGGAGGAAAGGGGGGTTAAACAATGAAACAAACATTGTAACACAATGTTTTGTATACGTCTTGTATACTAGTGTTCACACCACAGTACAGAGAGAGCGGAAGTTGCATCATGACATCATAATAAATGTTTTATGATTTTGTACCTCACACAGATACTACTGCTGTTCATCAGTTACGTTATCCCATGACACAATTTAAAAGCATTTTTGAGCTTGAATATTAGGAGATAAAAAGAGATACTTTCTCACTATTTAGATTTGGAGGGCTGCTGGCTAGTCGTCTGAAACCTGTTACCTTTTAGATGTCTTGGAATCATATCTTTCAGATTTGCCACTAACATGACCAAATAAGACATGTTAAGAGCCGAGGTGGCACAGTGGTTAGAGTGCAGTACTGCAGCTACTTCAGCTGACTGCTAGTTCAGCAGATCGGCGGATCAAATCTCACTGGCTCAAGGTTGACTCAGCCTTCCATCCTTCCGAGGTGGGTAAAATGAGAACCCAGATTGTTGGGGGCAATATGCTATTTAGTATACTGTCTTTGGTGTAAGCCGCCCAGAGTCCTTGGAGAGTGGGCGGCATAGAAATATGAATAATAAAAATAAATATAATAGTTATGGGTTGATGAGGGGCAGACTATGAGATACAGCAACTAAAAGAGGTATTTTGCTAACAGTTTCAGTCTGGAAACCAAACTTTGGAGAATATACCGCAACAGCAAAGTTAACATTATCTATCAGAACAGATGTTTGATTAAATTTAAGCAAGAATTATCCCCTTTTTATCATGAATCACATAAAAAGGCAAACTCAGATATTCTTGAATACAGTTTTTAAGGGGAAAAGAATGTATGTAAAGCGAAAAATTAGAACAATTTCAGTATTTATAAATATTTTGATGTAATAATCTGGTACATTGGGAAACAATTTAGAATTACGTAGTTTCTTAATGTTTTCATTGATTTTTCTCTTTTTTAAATCTTATTTTTAGTTTTTCTATTTTTTTTCCTTTTTCCTTTACATGATTGTGCAACTATTTTTGACACAATGTGCGGGATATCAATATTAATATCACATTTAGACATTTATAGTAATGTTCAGTTATTTCTTAAAATGATACAGTGAACTAATTCTATAAAATTAATTAATGCATTAATGAAATAATGAATTTTAAACTGTGTAATTATAAATGCTGTTTGTTTATTCATTGATGTTTTATTCTTTATTCACTATCTTCTTTTATGTAGCTACCGGTATTTATTTTGCTCCTTAAGTGTTTTAACAAATAAACTGCTAATTTAAAAAGAAAAAAATACAACAACTAAATGGTAACCAGTATGATTGTAAAATTATTTTACAGAAGCTTTGAAAACAATTGGAATATTTATAAACTGCTTGCACACCAGAAGCCAGCTCAGAAAAAGGTGAGAAAAGAAAAGACCATGAGTTATCTGAGTGCTTGGAGATAGGAGGACTGGTAGTAATGCTCTTGTATATGTGTATGTTACTGACACTTAGCCATGCCTAAATGTTGATAGAAATGCAATATTTATGTTTTGTGTATAGATTTAAATAACCCTCTCCCCAATGACAGTAACTCAAGATTTGCATTATTCTTATTTGAGAAAATATTTAATTCACATCCACATATTATTATTATTGTTACTAGAAAAGTTAAAATAACTGTTTTCTGAATTAAAGGCACTACAGATAGTCCTCAGCTTATAACTATTCAAAGCTATGATGGCCTTGGAAAGGGTACATTAGGTACATAGAGGGCTTCCAGCCATTATAAAGTTGTACTGCTCTCCCTGAGTCACATGATCACACTTTGGACACTTGGCAATCAATGCACATTTACAACCAATTGCCAAGTATCCCGCAATCATGTAATTACCACTTACAATTTTCTTTGCCAGCTTGCCCAGAAAGTCAATTGGGAAAGCAGCAGGAAAGGTTGCAAGAGAAAGAGAGGAGGAGAAACCTTTCAGTGGGCTGCAGAACAGTGCTGAAATCCTGAAGATTTCAACTCCATTCCTGCAGCCCCATGAAGGAGTTTCCATTTATGCACAGAGGGGAGCTGAAATCCTTCAATTGGCTGCAGGAACATTTGAGCATGAAAAGGACTGCCTGCCAGGAAGATTTCAGCTCTATGTGGAAGTAAAATTTTCAGCAGTCAGGTCTTTCATTTTTTTTTAAAAAAAGTGTTTTTATTCAACGTTTATATCTTTAAATCTGTCTGCTTAATGACCTGGGAGATGGTTTAACATCTGCCACCAAGAGTGCCCAGACCAGTGGTGAAATTCAATTTTTTTTACTACCGGTTCTATGGGCATGGCTTGGTGGGCATGGTGTGGCTTGGCGTGGCAGGGGAAAATACTGCAAAATCTCCATTCCCACCCCACTCCAGGGGAAGGATATTGCAAAATCCCCATTCCCTCCCCACTCCTAGGGGAAGGATATTGCAAAAACTCCATTCCCACCCCACTTTGGGGCCAGCCAGAGGTGGTATTTGCTGGTTCTCCAAACTACTCAAAATTTCCACTACCGGTTCTCCAGAACCTGTCAGAATCTGCTGGATTTCACCCCTGGCCCAGACTGTGGTCATTGAACAAAATAGTTACATTGCATCTTGCTTAATAACCCCTTCACTCAATGACTAAAATTCCAATGACGTACTGGTTGTACATCAAAGACCTGTATGACGTATGATCATTTTTAAAAGTTCTTTGTAGGAAAAGGGGGAAGAAGATATATCTGCGACAACCTTGCTTCTTCTGAGCCCTACTTCAATTCTGAAAAGACTTGGAGGAATGTTGAGAAAGTTTTGATTTTAAAAGCATCCCTGTTAAAGTTTATCCATCACTTTAGTGTCTTCAAGTTCTGCATGGCTTGCTAATTGTCTTTCCTTTCCACCAGAGCAATTTCAGCATTGCCATACTGAATGTAGGTGCCCCAGCAGCAGGCATGAATGCAGCAGTCCGATCAGCTGTTCGTGTTGGGATTTGCCAGGGTCATACAATGTATGTGGTGAATGATGGGTTTGAAGGCTTAAGCAAAGGACAGGTAAGTCTTGTTCAATTAGGCAGCTCCTTCTTCTGAATGTCTTCATTCTCTGATATAAGAACAATTAGACATCAGTATTCCTTCGGAACTTTATGAATTCTGAATGCACCACTTAGAGTTTTAAAATTTCAGTTTAAAGTATTAAAGAATTGTTCTTAACAATTCTCATCCAACAAAATATTAATCTGCCACTAGTTTGTATGGCAGAAAACTGGAGTTGCTTGATTTATTTGTGGTCGGTAGATCAAATCACAACAGACTTAATTATTTGCTCTTACAGGTCAAAGAGCTGTTCTGGCATGATGTTGCAGGCTGGTTGGGCCGTGGAGGATCCATGTTGGGGACCAAACGGTTAGTGCTGTCAAAACCAATAAAATTCTCCATACAGTTAGGGGATATGCGGGTTACATAGTCAGCCTGTGACCTCAAATAAATTCTACAAACTTTTCCTGCCTCCATGAAAGCCATGAATAATCGCTATTTAATTTATTTTTGAACTGTTCTTGTAATTCAGAACCTTATCTTGCACCTGCTTTTTTGATGTGGAATTGAATTATTTCAGTATTTTGTTTTTCATACTTTCTCTTGTAGAGAAAAATGCCAATGCATCAATTACTTCCATAAATCTGTGCTTAATAACTGTGAAGAATTTCAGAGCATAGCTTTTCCATATGCACATTCGTACTGGAAAAAACTTTGTTTGAAACTTGCTTATTATTGCTTTGCCAGAACTCTTCCAAAGACATGCATGGAAAAGATTGCTGAAAATGTTCGGAAATTTAATATCCAGGCCTTGCTGGTCATTGGAGGCTTTGAGGTACATAGAAACTGGTTGAGTCATTTCAATATTAAATGAAGACTATCTCTTTTCACCTCACTTCACTTCACTCCACCCCAACACTTTTTATAAAAGGCTTTTCTAAACAGACATATTTGCAGTGTTAGTATAGTGTGTGGATAGAATGCAAGAATTAAATGAACATTGGTGAAATCATTATTCTACATAATCACTCTTACTTTTTTACCAACAACTGTAATTTTCTAAAATTTAACTTCTGCATAATATAAGCTCAGAATTCAAAACAAGTTCAATCAAAATCAAAGTTGTCTTTCTCCTACACTCTTTGCCTTCCAGTTCTTAGACTCCCTGCTGTGGCTTAGACTTACAATTTATTCTCCCTTTTGCAGGCATATGAAGGAGTGTTACAGTTGGTAGAGGCTCGTGGGCAGTATGATGAGCTTTGTATCCTCATGTGCGTGATACCAGCTACCATCAGTAATAATGTTCCTGGCACTGATTTCAGCCTGGGATCTGATACAGCGGTCAATGCTGCCATGGAGGTGAGGCTGGGGTTATTGCAACTGCACATTCCAGGGAATTAGGGCAGATTGGCAAATGAGTTGTGTAAACATTCTTACATCAATTTATTTCTTCTCTGTAAATGGGGTGGGGGGGAGAGGAATATGGCGTAATATGGAGACTCAGAAATCTGATTTGTAGACATTGTGTCCAGACATTCATTGGAATATGAGCTTTCAACAGATACCTCACATTTTCAAGTATTTTCCTAAAAGTGTATAAGCTAATTATAACTATTTTTAGGAAGCCTGTTTCTCTCCCTGTCTGCACAATTCAAGGTGCAGTTATTTGCAGTATCTCTATTCATAGATCTTTCATCTCCAGTAAATCAACCACTTACTAATTGTTTAAGTAGCAAAAATGTTATAAATTGCCTGACAGGCATGTTTCTATAATTTCTATTTAAAGCCAATTAAGTTAAGAACTATTGTTCTATTTTATGATCATGAATAAATTATTTCTTGTGAGAAGAAAGTACTTCTATTGTATGTCCATAATTACTTTTGATCATGAATTTGACTGTATTATGAAAAAAGGGAGAAGATTAATCTACAGATAGTCATCGACTTATGACCACAATTGAGCCCAAAATTTCTATTGCTGAGAGAGACAGTTGTTAAGTGAGTTTTGCCCCATTTTACGACATTTTTGCCACAATTCTTAAGTGTTAAAGTTGTTAAATTAGCAACACAGTTGTTAAGTGAATCTTGTTTCCCCATTGACTTTGCTTGTCAGAAGGTCATAAAAGGTGATCAAATGACCCTGGGACACTGCAACCGTCATAAATGTGAGCCAGTTGCCAACCATCTGAATTTTCATCACATGACCATGGGGATGCTGCAATAGTCATAAGTGTGAAAAATGGTCATAAGTCACTTTTTTAAGTGACTTTAATTGCACTCTTAATTATGAGTGGCCTGATCATCTGAGAGACCTTTAATTATTCTCAAATCACAGCCACTGTCTTTATACACAGTTTCAGTCACAGTCTCGATAAGAGGAAGAAACAGTGGGTTAAAGAGGAAAGGAAGTTAAGTTTTTCCTTGTTCTTAGTATTGGCTGGGTAACTGTAAGAGAACCAAGTACCTTAAGAAAACAGATTTCAGGCATTGGGCCAAAGAATTCAGATTCAGTGTCCAAAAGGCATGGGAGGCATGACACTAGTAAGATAAGCTGGCAAGAAGCATTTCTTTAGTTACACAATGGATTCTTCAGTGATATTCACTCAGTTTTTATATTATACCTGCTGTGATTCTATGTCTCTGTATTTTTTTTTCTGCTCAAACTCTTTGTAGAATACTGAATGATAGGCTTTGTTTTTCAAAGCCATGCATACAAGTACTGTAGCACTTGACTTTCAACCAGAATTGCGACCAGAATTTCAATGACCATAAGTATTATAGTCAAAAATTGAGCTGGACCCAGTTTTACAAGTTTTTATAATGATCTTTACATTAGATGTGGTAGTCCTTGACAATTGGACGCATAACTGGTCAGATCAAGCTATTTTTTTCCTCACATTTGCTGGGGGTAGTGATGATAACTGAGATCATCTATCTCAGTTTCTTCTGTTGAGTTTAGGAATGCTGTCCTGTGATTTAAGTCAGGTTTGGTCTTGTTAAGCAATTGTGTATCAGTGTAGTTGGCAGCCTGTAATCACAGTCCCTGTTTAATGCCTTCCAATACCTGAACATGTTATTTTTTCCACTTTCATTTCTTGCCATTTAGAGCTGTGACCGCATCAAACAGTCTGCTTCAGGTACCAAACGGCGTGTCTTCATTGTGGAGACTATGGGGGGTTATTGTGGCTACTTGTCAACAGTGACTGGAATTGCAGTGGGAGCAGATGCTGCTTACATCTATGAAGACCCTTTCACCATTCATGACTTAAAGGTGTGCTGGTAAAGAAAATGAAAAGTGATGAAAATGCAGGGAAACGTTTCTGTATATTATGTAGTTAACGTTATGTGCAAATGTAGAATATCATATGTCAAGTTGGGCTGTTTCTGAACTATATATGCGCTTTCCGCCCTTCGCATGTTGTGATTCCCACTATGCAGTTCCTGATACTCAGCAGTACATGTTTGGCAGTATAATGTGTATTTTCCCAGTAAAAGAAAACTGGGAATACAGACAGATTAAACCTGTGCAAGACTTAAATGTTCTTGTTTTACACTTATTTCAACCACTCTCACAACTTAAAAGATAAAAATGTAAAATGAGATTTTAAAAAATGTCTCCCCAATCTGGTAATATCTCTGTAGATCTTGGAAATTAAAAAGTTGTGGGGGAAAATAATTCCACAATGGGGCCCCCTACAGCAAAAGATTACCAACTGTACTGTATGAATGGTATGTATTTAGATATATGTACAGTGACTCCAGATCATAGCACCAGGCCCTTATCATGAGATGGGCGCCAACTATACAATGTCGATTGCATTCTATGAGAAGAAACAGACTTCTTAAATTCCTTCTCTAATTCTTTAACATCCTTGTCTAAACTGACTTAAATGATTGTGTCTACCCCTATTAGTTGACACATACTTGAACATACTAACATCAACATGGCAACAACATATTAATCTAGCATCAACATGGCAACATGGCCATTAAAATCTGTGATTAAAATCAATGGAATTTATATTATTTAAGCCTGTGAGGCATTTTATATCCCAGGTAATAGTTATATGTGAATGAAACCATATTGTTTTTGTGATAAATCTGTGATTAGAGATCATAATTGTATAGAAAAACAAGATATGATCCATTCGTCAGTGCTTCTGTCACTTTGATTATTTCATCATTTATTCTGAATTAGGGCCATGTAAGCCAAAAACATCGGCACTAGATTTATTTAGTTAAGAATTCCATAGTTGTCATTGTAGCTTATGTTCTTAGTGATATATGAGAGGTGAGGCTCCTGGATTCTCAGAACAAAGATACAAACAAGATCTGAGTTTCTTAAATTTCTCTCTTTAACTTTTTTGGTAGATCTGTACTTGTGAGATAGTTGTTGCACTGATAACTAGTCATTCTGTCCAACAGAAACAAAGCATTTATTATCTAATCTTGTTCTATGTAGCTCAGAAATGTCATTTCCTCCTCCTTTTGTCTAAATAACTTCTTTTACTCTTATCAGCAAAAAAATGTTCCAATAAAAACTATTGTAATTTTTATCTTGCCAGGCGAATGTTGAACATTTGACTGACAAAATGAAAACGGACATTCAGAGAGGTCTGGTACTCCGGTAAGTCATAGAAATATTTTAACAAGGACATGTTGTCCTTTGAATTGTCAAAGAAGATGAACATTCCTATTGCAACATAACATTGGAAGAGTGGGAATTTTTTACCTTTTTTTAATGTATTGTAAGTCAAGAGCTCTTTAAGGGAGTAAGTGCAGTGTAGAATGACCTCCTTTCTGTTGAATCATAGCTGAACGATGATTCAACAAAACGGAAATCATTGTAGCCTCTGAAATGTTGTAGAGAAATTAATAATTTTCAAACCTGAGAAATTGGCTTTGAGCTGTAGGTATCTAGTAGGCTGCAGAGAAAAAAGAATTTCTCAAGTGCAAAAGCTAATGTAGATTGCATTGTTGATATTCAGTGGTTTGTTTTATTAATAATATTCAAGTGGACCTCGCTTACCAACTGCCTCTTTCAGCAACCATTTGAAGTCAAAACAAGTGATGAAAAAATAACTTTGCAACTAACTTTGCCCGCACACAATGGGGAGTACACTAGCTGTTTTCCCTGTGCATTTGAAGCTCTGTACCACCCTATTCCTTTTGATGTGCATTCCCCATTCTCTTTTTGCTAATTATCCCAGCACTGGGGTGACGATTCCAAAGGGTGGAGGAGTGGAGAAAAATGAAAACTAGTAAAATCATAAGCATAGTGGTGGTCAGATGATTTTCCACTTACTGACCACTTAATAACAGAGCTGCTAGTCCCAATTATGGTTGCTAAATAAGGGCTTGCTGTTATCCCACCCTTCCTGTAAATGTGCTGGATTAAAAGTCCCATCATATACCTGGTAGAGATGATGATGCTTGCAGGCCAGTACAGCTAACGAACATCAAATTGGAAGATGCCACTAGCCAGTTCCTCCTCAGTTCCTTATATATTGTTGATGGGGTAAAAATTTAATAATGATTAATTCTTTATGTTTTGTGGTTCGTAAATGATTCTTTCTAAAGCCTTTGCCTTCCCTGACATTCACACAAATGTCAGCATTTAAAATATTGTAACTTACTATATATTACATGTATATCCCCCCAAAAAAGTGCAGTATAAAGCAATTTATAAAAAATACAAAACAAGCAATGAAATGAAAATTTACTTGTCTTCAGAAAGTTAAGAATTAATCATTCTGCTGATGTTCCATGTATTCAGTACCACTTTCAAACAAATGCCCTGCGTTTTCTTGTTTAGGAAGAGGGGAAACATGCACCAGATACCTTTCTTATGAATTAAAAAGTCAGAAATATTCATAGATATACTAAAAGAAAGAGGCAAAAATACACCAAACTTGCTACAGACAAATTTAACATTCAGAAGTTAACATCATTAATTATTTTCCAGACAATATTTTCTATATTGCCTTTTCTTCAAAAGATGCAATTGTAGTTGCTTACATTATCTTTCTTTTTTTTTTAGCAATGAGAAATGCCATGAACATTACACCACTGAATTCCTGTACAACTTATACTCCTCAGAGGGGAAAGGAATATTTGATTGCAGAATCAATGTTTTGGGCCATCTCCAACAGGTATGTAGAGCTGAAGTTCATGAGATTGCATTATGCAAGTACCTATGTCTATGCATTTTGAGGAGGCATAGGCTTAATTGATTAAAACTTTTAGTGGAGAGAATAACTGCAGACGTTATTTGATTTAAAATGTCCTTTTGCATTTACCTACCATTCCAGTAAAAATAAATCTGAGAAGATTACACTGCTATTTATATGATGATGTTAAAAATGCAATATAAGCCATAATTATTGAACACCTGCAATTATCAAATGGAACCATTTACTCAAGAAGGAGTAGAACATAGTCTAAGCAGTAACCCCATCCCAGGCCTTCATGGGCAATCCAGAAGGATACCATGATCCATGACACTGAAGGCTGCTGTGAGATCAAGCAGGATCAGGAGTGACATACTCTCATTCCAGGCCTTCCACAATTTATTAACAATTGGTGTCCATTGTCATCAAGAAAATACATATTTGGTAAGAGCTTCCTCAGTTCAGGGCTGTAGAATTAATAGATATTTCCCATCTTGCACCTGCCTAGACCTTGCTGCTTTTAACCATTTCCCACTTTTGTAGAATATATTTGCAAAATGGCTTCTGAGTTAAATGGTTCCGGCCAATTATACATCAGCTCAGCTTCTTCCTACAACAGATTGGCTCTTTTGGCTCTACTTTCACTTTCCTATCTCTAGGGAGGTGCTCCAACCCCCTTTGACCGCAACTATGGTACCAAGCTGGGTGTGAAAGCTGTTCTATGGATGTCAGAAAAGTTGAAGGATGTGTACCGCAAAGGTGGGTCATAATTATCATCTCAGTGATAGAAGATGTTGATGCCATTGCATCCTGTAACAAGAGAAGGTGCTCAGAGTTTGTTGGCAGAAGGAGGTGAAACAATACACAACAAATAACATGCTCCCAGTGGCCTGCTTCTTAGTTTTTGTTTCTAATTAGAAGAGTAGCAGGGCACTGAAGGAGAACGATCAAATGGTTACTCTAGGGGATGTGTTGCTGTTATATTATGAGGCAACCTATCTGCGGTTGGTTGCTCTGATTCTCAGCCATCTACTTGCTAAGAGAGATTTCCAGCAACAGCCTGCCCACTTACTTCCAATTAAGAGAATGAAGAACTTAATCAAATCTTGAACTCTATCATTTACAATATTCTTTGACGGACTTGAAGTACATCCAGATTTATGGCATATAGATTGGGTGTATTTCAGTATTTACAGTTCCTTGCTTTGTTCATGTTGCCTATCCCTGCCCATCACTTCTGTTCTGTATACTGCTAATCACCTTGAAAATTATTTTGTGGAAACACTTGCTTTCAAACAAAGCTATTGATTAATCATTCTTATCAGAACGATTATCATGAAGCTGGTTTTCAATGGGTAAATTATATAATTATTTTCCTTGAAATTCGTCAGTACAATAGTTTAGGAAGCATTCAGTCATTTGGTAGTTGTTGCAATATCCAGAATTACCTCATGTAAAACCAAGACATTTATGTAATGAGATGCTTTTCTTGCATTACAAGTAAAGATACTCTGTTTCTCTAGGCCGAGTATTTGCCAATTCTGCAGAATCTGCTTGTGTCATTGGCCTGCGTAGGAAGACTGTGTCCTTTAGTCCTGTGACAGAGCTTAAAAAGGTCACCGATTTTGAGTAAGTGTATGGGTGGAGTATCACCAAAATTCTGAGGAAGGAACGCTGATATGCTTGAAATTATGGCATATAGAATGTCAGATAATTTGTTCATGCATTGGTCAATTAGTTGGATTTCCTCTATGTCTGCTGATCTAGACATGATACATAATTATTCCTTTTGAAGATCTTTTCAGAACCGTACTACATATATTGGATCTAAAAGTGAGCTGTGGTACTTCTTGACTATTATATATCTACTTTTCTCTTGAGTGAGGAAATGTACAGATCTAACTGGTAGCTGTGCCCATGACTTAGATATCATGAGATTGTTTGATAGAAACATGGTATGCATATATTCAGAGCCGCTTTGTGGTTGCACCACCTGTGCCAGACTGGTATTCATTCAGAGTTTGTTTGTTTTTTGCAGACACAGGCTTCCTAAGGAGCAGTGGTGGCTGAATTTACGCCTTATGCTGAAGATGCTGGCCCACTACCAGATCAGTCTAACTGAATATGTGTCTGGAAAGATGGAGCACGTCACTCGGCGTACACTCAGTATCGAGAAGGGATTCTAGCAAGTCTTCCGTTAGCCATGTCTCTGATCAATTCTATGTAGTTCTCTCCCTTTCTGGCCTTCTCATGCCTTTCGAGTGCAAAGCTGATGCCACTGTGAGCCAACAAGAGTGTGGCCAGAAGACACCCTGCCTTTGTTGCAGAATTACTCCATACCCACACAGGTTCTTTCATTCTTTCTTGCCCACTGAGGAGCATGGATAGGTTCACTTATCCTTCCTCAAGCCTCTTTGCCCCATGAAGTAGAGGGTGTGTAATGCCGGACAGAATTTGTTCCTATTTCACAGGATTTTTAAAACATTCCTACACTACTTAGAAGAATTGTGTACTGCTTGCCAATGGACAGTGTGCTACTTTTAGATTCTTATTGGCCTGGTGCCATGAAGAATGCAAGTTTTCAGAAAGGGCCTTCCTGTAATTTGGAGAAAATAGTTTCCCAAAATGTCTCCTTGGGAAAAATTCTCAAACAACCAAGAATTCCTATTGCCATCACTATTGACACACAGCAAAGATCCTTCTTGGCAGAAGAAACTTGCTTGCAATAGAGCAGCAAACATTAGGAGAGGTCCTCTTTCTTCCTATCCCTCCCTCACTTGAGGTAGTTCATGCCGACTAGGAAAGAGTAGCATTTCTGAGTGCTCAGCAGGAGTTGCTGGTATGCCATCACTTTCTTTAGAATCCTTTCATTCTATCTGGCTCATGTGTTTAATTCACTATCCCTGGCTGGTCTGTGATGGCGGCACAGCTCTTGACTGTGTTGTGTCTGTACCTTTCTGATGCATTTCTGTGAATCCAGTGCCCTATATTGCATGTTTGTCCGTGGCATTGCTTTCTATCCTGTAGAAATAATTAAAACACGCACTGAATCAACTGTGTTTATCCATAAATTGTGTTTTTTGTTAGAGGCTGGCCTCAGATCTGCAAGATGTGATAGGTTAACGGGTTTTTAAATTCCAGTCTTATTCATACCTGATTGTTCATTGAGAATATCCGTGCTAAGTAGTGCTGAATAAAAGACAGGAGGCAGGATAGCTTATATATGTTAGTGTATAACTATATAAATTTTCATATTAGAAGAGACATTAGAATTTAAGATGCTGCCTTTGTTCAGAATTCAATTATTTGATTTCTTAATTGAAAATAGTCTGCAGTTCTCTGTTATCTTAAAAATTGGTGTTTCCATTACTGCAATCTGATCCTTCTACTGTGTTTCCCCAAAAATAAGACTCTGTCATATTTTTTTGAACTCTGAAATAAGCACTTGGCCTTATTGCCATGCGCTCAAAAGCCCAATTGGGCTTATTATAGGGAATGTCTTATTTTGGGAGAAAAAGGGAAGTTGAAAATGCGAAGTATGCACATGGTCTGACATACGTTAATATGACACTGGCATGCAAGGCATCTAACACATAACCTCTTGCATCTCAAATCATCTTCAATCCAATAAGATGGGTGCCAATTCTCACGACATACCTGATTGGAAAACTTCATTTCATGGAGAATTAAGAAATTATGAGAATTTGAATTAAACAGTAGTAGATTTGGGGAAGGGGTCAAGGGGAAAAAAAAGAGAGAATATATTTGAGACAATAGTGCACTTCTCAGGACCTGGATATAAAGAATAGAGCAGAATGAGAAGTACTATGAAGATTATAGCAAAGTTATTGGACGAACTAGTATTGAAGCAGTTTTCTTACCATGCTGGGGATGGAAAAGGCTGGTTTGTTCAGTTGCTCATGTTGTAACAAATGAAGACTAAACTTCACTAAACAACTAATAGAGTTCATGTCAAAAGTTATCAAACTCCACAATTTCTCAGGATAACAAGAGTTATTTGTTATAGCATCATGGAAAGCATTGATGATGTGAAGAGAGGCATTGAGGCAGTTCCAGTCTGTGGAAAGTTCATCTCGGCTGCTTTGAGGGTTTTCGTTGCTTGTCTACACAAATGCTATCCCTGCTATCATTGTTTATTTAGGCTTGCGTTCATGAAGATAATCTAGGAACCTGAATACCATAATTTCTTTTCAATTAGAAAAAAAAATCATTGCATAGTTCAAGAGACTTCTGTGCTAGGCAACTAGCCAGATGATTTAAGATAGAATTTTTTTCCTCGGCTTGTGTAAGAATAAGTAGCTCAAGACAAGGAAAGAATGTGCTGTGATAAAGCAGCAAAACATCATAAATTTACCAAAATTCTTAGTAGATTAAACACATTGGCAAAAACACCTTTAGCAGCTTTAGGACACAATGTGTGGAATACAAACATCTCATGTTCTGAAACAAGTCGCGTTTTCTGCTGGCCATGCAATCATCTATTGAGTTAACTACACTATTTCTGTCATACACCCTGTTGCCATTACATTTTATGCTATTTTCCCAATATAGCTTTTTCTCATTGTTATCTTTACAACACTTCTATAAAGTATGTCAAGGTATGTTTTAGCCTAAAAGCCCTGGTAGCACAGCAGACTAAAGCACTGTTATTAACATCAGCTGCCTGCAATTACTGCAATTTCAAATCTCACCAGGCTCAAGGTTGACTCAGCCTTCCATCCTTTCAAAGGTAGGTGAAATGAGGACCCAGATTGTGGGGGCAATAAGCTGACTTTGTATAAATATACAAAAGTATGAAGGTTATTGCTTAACGCATTGTAAGCCGCCCTGAGTCTTCGGAGAAGGGCGGCATATAAATCAAATTTTTTAAAAAAAGGTGGCAACTGGACTATGATCACCCACCTACTGAATACTAACTATAGCCTGGTCTTCCCCATTGCATATTTCAATCTAAATATGTCAGAAAATCCTATACATCCTGAGATAAACACTGATCTGGATCAGTGTACTATAAATAATCAGCAAAAAAAGTACATAATTTTAACCACAGTCATTATTCAAACTATGTTCATACCATGGAAGGAAAACTTTATACTTATTTCATGGCATAGTGGGGCTCCTGCACTAGACGTAGCTTGACAGACTAGAGAAGCTAAAGGGCCGACTATCTCAATACTGTACTGGATTTTGTTCAGTAGTCTCTAATGCTGCCTCCTTATATAATCACGGTGTTGTTGTACCCTCCTCCCCTCCATGAAGCCTTTATTTTTAGAAGGCTTTAGAAGACTTCATAGACTGAAGGAAACCTTCAGATTTGTAAAATGTAAGTGGAACTGAATTGCAAGGGATTTTTTCCCATAAATTTCAAGTTACTTAACACAGGAGGAATAATGACAGCAAAGACTTGGCTTCAAGTTTTTAATTTAAACATTCAATGATTTTCTTTTTATGAATTTTAACTTTTTATGAAATTCTGGTTTTGAGACCAGGATTGTCAAACACTATTTAATGGAGGAGGAAAAGGAAGAGACATGAAGACCTGAAGCTTAGACTTGCTCCAATATTGGGATATTAGGGAAGACCACCAGGTCTAACCAAGTCAGATATATCACAGGTTTGGTCTGACAAAGACATGAGTAAACAAGTCTAGGCATGATTCTTCCAGCAGGAAGGCACTAGCAAGAGATGAAGTACATCCTCTTCCAAATGATAAGTACTTTTTTTTGTCTACAAATAGACGTGATCCATATGTGCTTATTTGCTATCTCTGCTGCCAGCCATTGTGGAAGGTGGAATAATAGTTGTAAAATGCAGGCACATAAATTGTAGGTGAAAAAAATTATTGTAGAACATGGTTCTAAGCACATGAAACCCAAGATGTGCTTGTTTTTTTCTGTACAAAATCATCCATTCTCATGGGAAGTCCAACACACAAAGGATGCTAGCTGGACTAGTGAAATAAATTTTGCTGATTCAGAAACAGTTCCTTGGATGTGCTATCGGTCCTCATGAACTTCCTTTTTCTGCAAGGCTTGGAGTTTGTTTCCAACTGTTTGATGGACGACTTCTAAACTCTCTGAATCCAGCTCTTCTAGAAGTAACATGATGGCACTGAGGATATTATTCTGTTAAACAAGGTGACAAAAAAGCAAAATCAGAGCAGATCATAGAATTAATTACTGTGCAGATGCTGCCTAGTCCTCTTATTACTATAGGTAGTCCTCAACCTATGACCCCAATTGAGCCCAACATTTCTGTTTCTAAATGAGACAGTTTAGTGAGTTTTGCTCCATTTTATGAACTTTCTTGTCATAGTTGTTAAGCAAACCACTGCACTTGTTAAGTTAGTAACATGGTTGCTAAGTGAATATGGCTTCCCAATTGACTTTGCTTTATCAGAAGGTCACAAAAGGACTCTGCACCCATCATAAATATGAACTAGAGGCCAAGCAACCAAATATTGATCACATGACCAGGGGATGCTGGAACAGTCATGTGAAAAGCAGTTCATAAATCACTTTTTTTCAATACTGTTCTAATTTAGAACAGTAACTAAACAGTCACTAAATGAATGGTTATAAGTCGAGGGCTACCTGTACCTCACTGTTTTTCTCCAATCCGTCCTCACATATTCAAGCAAATTATTCTATGAATAGAACTGAATTTCCCAGTAGATAGATTTATCAATGGCACCATACAATTGGAACAACTATGGCAAAAGAAAGCAAACTAGGTACCAACAATAATAGGGTGCAATTCCCAAAAAAAATCTTGACTACCCCTTGAACACCGTTATTGACATCATTACCATCAGTCAATTGCAAAGGGCAAGTTTACTTGGAACAGCTTACATCCTGCTATAATAACTTTAACACCATCAAACAACTTCTCTATCCCATGTCTTTGGGAAGGACTTGAAGGTGGATAAAAATGCCAAAACCAGTCTAAACATCTGGCTGACTGTGCAATCAACCATAATGATAATAACTTGATGTATATCATGGTGAAGATTTTGTTAATGCCAATGGTATTCATGTGGTGCTCCAGATGCTTTGGGATTGGGGTGGTCTATTAGAACAGGTACTATCTTTGCTTTCTTTTGTCACAATCATTCTACCTGTATTTGCAGGTCCTTGTATTTTGTTATTTTCTCCAGTTCTTTCTCTTTATTTGGCTGTCTCCAGGTACTGCCACATTCACTATCTGGATTTTTTTTTACTTTCTTATTGAAATTGTTAAATCTGGGGTGTTATGTGGCAGGTACTTGTCTGTCCCAGAGCACTTTAGTTTCTTCATTTTCTATTATTTCTTCGAAGTTCCCATCAGTTCTTGCAATTGGTATTTCTTGCAGATATTCCAATGCACTATTGTAGCTACTTTGTCATGCCATTGTTTGTAATGAGTTGTCTTGCAGTAGCTAATTAGGAATTGACTGTTTCTTCAGCTTCTTTGCAAAGATGGCATTTGTTTTCTGTTGCTGTCTTCTCAATTCTTTCACTGTAACAATGCAGCTAAGCTAAGCTGATTATTACTTGGGTTTTATACAATTGTTTAATGCAAGACAAATGCATAATATGATCCAAAATACACAGAACTATGGCTTTTTGGGATGGTGAAGACTCTTCTACTCACCCATTTGGTCCGTGTACCACTGACTTCTTTGGGTGAAAATGTATCTTTCGGAACAACAGGCTTCATACCAAGCTGCTCACGGATTTTACTGTACAGGAGGAACATAAGTAAAATAATGACTAATAGAATACAAGGTTCTATTAACATGTAACCTGCAAAGCACTATATTTAAAGAGGGACACATAGATGCTGCATAAAAATAATTACATGTTTCTGCATACTTAAAAATCATGGAATCCCTTCTCATATTCCAATTTATTGGTTTACGAAAGCAAGAAATTCTTTTTTACTCCCGATTGAACCACATGTTGGACAAAGTATTCTTCATAAATTAAGTCCAGAAAATAAATGCTAACAACAAATAACAGAGCTCGCCTCACTTTGTCTCCTCAAGTTCAGTGCTGAAGTTCATGAGTTCATTTTCTGTTGTACACTCTGTCGTGCTGGACTCAGTGATAGAGTATTGACAGCAGCTGTCTACATCTGTTTTAACTGGGGGTGTTGTTATCTCTTCTCCTTGTACTAGTGCATGTGACAGTTCTTCCTCTGTCACCACTATACAAATCAAACAAAAGCCAAAGAGGGAACAGTATTACTTATTTATTCTTACGCTGTTCATAATCCATCCCACCCCAGAGGACTTTCAACAGTTTACAGCAATAACATTTTTTAAAAAATAAAAAGTATTCCAAGCAGATTCATCATAGCAATGGCAATAGCACTTATATAGCACCTCATAGTGCTTTATAGCACTCATAGCCCAGTCAGGATCGAACTCCAGGCTGTAGGCAGAGTTAGCCTGCATTACTGCACTTTAACCACTACATCATCAGGGCTCTTCATATTAAATTGAAACCTATAGTACAGTGTTGGCAAACCTTTTTGGCACCAAGTGCTGAAATGGGAGGGTGTGTGCGCACACACATGGTTGCATGCCAGAAAACGGGAGGGCACGCAAGCCATCACCAGGCGCACTGGAACCTGGAACAGCAACAGGTGACGGCTTGCGTACCCAGAGAAATGGCTCTGCGTGCCACTTCTGGCACACATGCCATAGATTCGCCATCACAGCTATAGTATTTTTGATATAATACCATATATTATATTTGATGTATTTATTAGTACAAGAAGGAAGACTCCTTTGATTATAAAACCTTTGACTATATACCATTCTTCCAACATAGTTAATTTTGTGAATTGATAACTGTATAAATTAATTGCTTTTTTCATATTTGAAACTAAGAATATATTAAAGAATGCATTTATCAAAAATACTTTTCCATTAATAAACAGGTTCTGAATTTTATAAAACTAGAGAAGGAATAAATATGAGGAGGCAGAATTTGTTGCCATTTTTAAAAAAATCTTCTGAAGTTTAAATATGCATTTTAATGGCAAATATTGCTTTACACAAGGCAAGAATAGCATGGGCTTAATTGTAAACTAACTGAAAGAACATCAATACTCTTTTGAGTTCCAGATAATGTGAGCTCCGTGGAGTTCATTTTGTCCTTCTCCAACTCCCCCCCACCACGCCCAGGAAAGACTGAAAAAAATTCAGCCTCATTGTCTCGGAGGGCTACAGATGGTACGCTGGGGAGGGCTGCATACTGCTCAAAGGTTACCCACCAGGGTACTAAAGGAATATCTAATTGTTCTTGGAAAGAAGTTGTTTTCATATGAAACAATAAATTAATACTCTCCCATCATTAGCTCAAAGAAATATTAAATCAAAGTTAAATCTCATTTCGCTACACAATTCTTAAGCATCTCACACACTACCGCCAAGAAATGTGCTGCTATACACACTCTTATTGTCAAGCTTGTGGAGACTAGGAAGATTGCGCAGAACTGTCATTCTGTAGCGATGGAGGTCAGAGCCACAGCAGGGATTCTCAGACATCCAGAGGATTCTCAAGCGGGGCAGTTTTTTCAAGTGGAACAGCTCATGGAGGCTTGAAATACAGTTTCTCCTGAGGTAAAGCTCAGTTAGCTTTTCGCACTGGTTAAAAGGTTCCAGACTGTAGATATTATTTGCACTAGAGAAGAAAACAGAGGACAGCATTAACAACTACAATTCTTTGTGCAACACAAAAATCCTAGGTCAGCTGGATAAACATGTGTTTGTGCCCTTTCTTATGGTTCTATAGAACATCTGAAACCATGAACAATAAGAGGACAAAGAAAAAAAAGCCAGATCATTACATTTACATTGTCCATTACATTTTCAACATTTTGAAACCAGAACTATAGCATCAGACTGTACACACTGATATTCAAAATTACTCATTTCCTAAGAGAGTACAAGTCTTGAGTGCTATTATTACTGAACCTAGGAGTAGAGATTGGAGCAGTAACTAAAAATGCATTAAAAAAAAGTAAAAGAAGGTAAGTCTGGGATCCAGAGTACAGAGCTATGATAAAATGCACTTATGAAGTACAGAGAGATCAGGGATCAAAAATAAATTCCTGAAATTATATGAACATATACACATATATAGACAGCAAATATGTAAATAGATAAACAGATAGGGTGTTCAAGAATGATTCGAATGACGGATTGTCAATTTGTACAGTTAATAAAATGAAAAATGAAGATCTGTAATTTCTTTATGATCCGGTGTTACTAAATAAAAAATAACAATTTAAGACATAGAAAAGAGGGTACAGTATAGCTGGAGGGGTAGCACACAATATAGAAACATGAGACTACACATACATGATCTAAAAATGAAATAATACCGCTATATGATTTTTTAATGGAACCATTATGTATAGATACTGATAAAGAAATTTGATTTTTTTGCTAAAAATAAGAACTTAAAAATGATATATAAAGACACAATAATTGAAGAAGCACAATGCCTGAATGCTTCTAAAGAGATAGTAAGGATTTCCTTTCGGGTTCCATGTTGAAAGAATTTCAACTGATTTTCCTTGGCTTATTTATTTAGTCAGCCACCATTCTAACACACACCTGAACGTGACCACCTCAACATTAGGAAGCTCATGGCAGATTGATATCTAGATGATTAAAAAGAAAAAAACAAACAAAATATTAACAAAACTTCAGTGCAAGGAGAAGGAACAAATATATGTAATTAATTGATCGATTAGAAATATTGTATTTAAGCAAGCTGTAACAGAAGCTCCATATTACAACAGAATCTTATGCCAACTGAGGTCAAAATGCACTGAATCCAAATATTTGATGGGTTGATTGAACTACAATGATCAGTTGAATTAATCGTTTTTTCTACTTCAAAGCAAACTACATTATTACTGGATGCTATTTTTCAGAATTTCAAGAATAGTATTCCTTAGAACAATGTTTCTCAACCTTGGTACCTTTAAGATGTGTGGACTTTAATTCCTAGAATTCCCCAATCAGCTGGGAATTGAAGTCTATGCATCTTAAAGCTGCTAAGGTTAAGAAACTGCTCTGGAATATAAAAGCAGATTTTTTTTTAACCTTGATATTCTAGGGCCTGAACCTGTCCAAACAAACATACATTATGTCTTGTGCTTTCCCGAATGACAGTTCAGATATACAGTGCAACTGAGAGTCCATTGAAACTCTCTGTCAATCAAGCAAGATAAATCACAGTGCTATAACATCTCCAAATGATGAGTCAACCCCCTATCTCTTCTCACTGGCAGTTTCAGCATGAGGTACATGTAGCTAAAGCTGGGTCATAATTACACCACTGCCAGCTCCTCAGCCCTCTAATATCTACTTTTCCAAAGAGAAAGAGGCAAAGTACCAACTGATGAGTCTTTGCTTCTTCCCTGGATTTAGTATCTTTTGATTTCACTCAAGTCAGAAAATAGCTAACAACCATTCACAATCCCCTACTGGGAACAGATTATGAGAGAGAACCAATGCACCAACAATTATTTCCATTTCTTACATATTAGAAACTTAGAAATGGTACTTACATCTGAGATACGGCTTCCCCTAAAAAAGAAGAACATATTTAAAAGGCATGTATAAAATAGTATATTAACTAGAGCAATATTCACACTATGGAAAGCCATATATGAAAGAACAATTAGAGCCCTCTACAAATGCCCTTTGTGCTTTTAGTAAGCCTGTGAAAGGCGTCATGGCCTACTTATGACCTACTATATTCATTTTGTTGACTTCTCTTCAAGATGCCTATGCTCATATGTGCACAGATACTACTCCATGCAACTGGAAAACCTTTGAAATTTCCAATTCTGTAAAAGAATTCCTATCTATGTGCAAGTCAAACTATTTGTAACCACACTGTAGCTAGGCCAACAAGTGTGTGCATGATAATGGGAGAAAGTTATTTCCCCAATATTTCATGGGGAACCCCACATTTCTGGAAAGATGTTAAACAGAAACAGGATCGCTGCTGTAATCACAGCAGAGCAGCCACTCTAGTCCTTATCCCCAGGAAACCTATAATTTGAATGAATGAAAGCAGAAGTCTCTATTCTGACTGATTTTACAATGTATTATGTAACAATTTATAATGTAAGACATTTCAGACAAAGAAAACAAAACAGACAGGTGGGGATAAGTGAAGGATATTTCTGGATGACAACTTCAGAATATTTTTGGAAGGAAGTGAAAGAACTATTGTTGAGAAAAAGGAAAATAAAAATACAGAGGTATAGTAATAAGACATGTATGTTATCTAATTCCTAAAAGAAAAGTATGGAATTAAAAAAAAATCAGATCAACAAGGAGGAGCCGAAAAAAGTCTTATAAACAATGTGCGGGAGTCAGAAAGATAATTAGGAAGAAAGTACAGCTTCAAGTAGCCTTTTCCAGAACAGTAACAACTTTGTTTCATCTCAAATATGCAACCATGGAACTCAAAAAGGAACAGCTGAGTGATGGTCTAGGTCAGTGTTTCCCAAACTTGACCCTTTGAAGATGTATGGACTTCAACTCCCAGAATTCCTCAACCAGGCATACTGGCTGGGGAATTCTGGGAGTTGAAGTCCATGCATCTTAAAATAGCCAAGTTTGGGAAACACTGGTCTAGGTATACAATAGTTTATATTAATCAGGCTGTATTTAGCTAAATTCTGGATAGATTTAGGACTGTTCCATATACAGTACTAGACAGGTCCAGATGACCTCAGGATAATGTAACTTTACTCGTTTTGAAAAGGGATAAATGAACCCAAGGCAATTTTTTTTGGCCATAGCTCCTCCTTGGATGAACCAAAATCAAGTTTTACTATCTTTTTTTTAATGCCTCACACTTGATCAAAGGATGCAAGGGAAAGAGAAGTGGTGAAAACAGGCTATGAACTGAATAGTAGTAAAGAGAAATGAAAAAAAATGAATGACCAGATAATGAAATGTGATTTTTAATCCTGCAAAACACAAAATAAAAATACTGAATTGGGATATAATACCCTTTTCAATTACTAACAATCAATATTTACATAGTGCCTTTAATCGTTACTGGGACGGAATCCTTTCCCTTTTCAACCACTCTGACTTTAGAAATCAGAAGAGACTCTACAACGATTTCAGGAATTCACTTTTTGCGGGGCAAAGCCCTTATCATAATTCTGCAAGCCACACTTTTCTCACCACTAGACCTTCTTGGTAGCCAATCCCGACCTTTCGGTGCCCATTGCGAAGGCAACGGAGCAAACAAAAGGGAGGAGCAGAAGTTCGCCAATTCCTTGCTGAAACTACAGCGACCAGCATCCCAGCCGCAACGGCCAATGGCGAAAACTGCAGTTAATATAAAAGGCCACCTCCTCCTCCTCCTCCTCCTCCTCCTCCTCCTCACCAGCAATTGAGCTTGCGGACTCCTGCAAGGCTCGTAGCTTTCGCTCGAGACAGAACCGCTTTACGAGTCAATTTCATGGTCTCCGCACAATCATCGGACTTCTTGGGTCTCTTGGCTAAGATTGGCTTGGGAATTTCCGACGCGTTTCCCACGACGACTCCAGGCGCAGGCGCCATCATCTCCATCCCACTCCCAGCGGAGAGTGGCAACCGGAGGCGGGGCTTAACTATCTAACTCCCGCCCCCCCTCGTCGTGGCCACGCCCTTTAACGATGGCGCATAAGCCTGAGCAACCACTGCAGGGGCGGGGTTAGTTGTTAGCGGTCTCCGGAGTTGAATCGGGCGAGCGGGGGGAGGGGACGGGGTTTGTTTTCCTTCGCAGTCGTGGCGCTTCACGGAGGGCTTATCCGATGAACTGTGATAGCTTCCCACCTTACTTGAGCATTATTTGTCTTTCACAATAATTGTACCTCCTGTTCGTTAACCATGTTTGTCTCCTGTCCTTCGAGGAGGGGTTGGTCGACGTTTGTGGATGGAACTCGCACTTTTTCATTACTTAAAACGGGTCTCCAATCTTGGCAACTTTGAGAGTTGTGGACTTCAACTCCCAGAATTCCTCAGCCAGCTTTGCTGGCTAAGAAATTCTGGGAGTTGAAGTTCACAAGTCTTAAAGTTGCCAAGATTGGAGACCCCTGACTTAAAATATTTGCTTTTTTCCATACTTCTACTCAGCGTTTTCTTCCTACATTAAAAACTAGCATTTCTGATTTCTCCCACTTGTAATTCATCTTCTTAACACTTCCGTCATAGTCTGGGCCAAACAAATAAGAGGAATGCCTGCTTTCAGCAGTTAACTATGAATGGATGGAAGCATAAGTAGCAAAAAATGTTAAGCCTCATACATAAATAAGGTAAGTAGGTGTCTTTGAAGAATGACACAGGGATGAACTGCCCAACATCTAATTGATTATACTGTACATCGTCAAGGTATTTCTGATCCTTAGTGGCCTCGTGGATTTTCTTCAAGACTCTCCATATTACCCCTAACCTGTTCTTTCATATCTCCCAATAGTGCATTGAGTGTGGCTGTAACAGCCCATCCACCTTGTTGCTCTTCTCTTTCCTTCTACTTTTCCCAGCATTGGAGCCTTTTCCCAATGAGCCGAGTCTTCACATAAATGTGTCCAAAGTAGGATAATTGGAGATTGGTCATTTGTGCCTCCTGAGAACTCTAGATTGATTTGTTCCATGATCAATCAGTTTTCTTGGCTCTTCACGGTATACTTGGAGGTCTACTTTTTTGGATATTCTTTGGCTTTTTCAATTAACCAGCGTGCGTCAGCAGTAATGTCTTGTGTTCTTCGGTCTTTTTTAAAGCCAGCTTGAGCAACTATCATCTCTTTTTCCATCTAGGGCTCTCATTTGGATGATATTAAGCATTATTTTGCTACCATGTGAAATTAAGGATATTATACAATAATTTACACACCCTGTTGAGACTCCTTTTTTGCATTGGAATGTATATTGACCTCTTCCAATTGATTGGCCACTGTACTATTCCCCAGATTATCTTGATTAGAACCTTGGCTGATTTTTCTTCTGTTGCTTACAATATTTCAGTGGATTGTCCATCAATTCCTGTGGCTTTCTGACTTGGTAATAACTGGAGTACTGATCAAACACCACCTTGTAATACTAGAAATTCTTGTGAGTAAACAATATCTTGTATCTTAGATGTTGATATATTTATTATGCAATGTTTCAATTTACTAGTTCCATCTTCCTTTGATCTCCTTTAAAAGCAGTTATTGTCTGTCAGCTGACATCCTTTAGCAAACCAATTTGAGGTTGGAATCTCCTGAATTCAAAGATCTTTTGAAAGGATGAACTTGTTTTTCCATGTTGTTTCCTTGTTTTTATTTTTAATGTCTTTATACAGATGTTGTAATACTGGTTCTTGTCTCTGTCTGAAACTCTTTGTTAAGTTCCTTTCTAAGATTTTTGTCTTTCTTGGCTTTGACTTCTCTTCTTGGCAATTTTCATGGTTTGTTCTGACATCCACTTTGCTTTCTTCTCTTTTTTTCATTTTATGCAGTCTTTTTATATTCATCCTTAACTCATTCTTTAACTTCCCTTCCATAATTCCTTTGATTCTGTATCAACGAGGTTCAGAACTTCAAAGCGAGTCTTGATGTTCTCCTTGAGCATGTGTTCAGAATCATATTGTGAAAACTTACTGGTTTTCTTATTCTTCTTAGTTTAACTTGGAAATTGAACATCAGCAGTTGCTGTTCTGTTCCACAATCAACACCCAGTCATGCAGCGGTGAAATACACTTACCTTTGCTACCGGTTCGGGAATGTGAGCGCATGCACCTCTTCTGCGTATGCGCAGAGGGCTAAAAACTGGACGTAATGACATCCCGGTGGGCGGGCAGAGCCTCCCACCACCAGCGCTACCAGTTCGCATGAGCCGAATAGATCTGGTCGGATTTTACCGCTGCGGCCATGTCTTTGATGCTATAACTGAGCTCCACATTCTTTTATCAATAATAAAGTCAGTTTGATTTACATATGCTCCATCTATGAATAGAGACCTCCTTTTGATTGTTTGGAGGCAGTGTTAGCTATGAAGAAATCATTGGACTGACAAAAATTGATAAATTATTCTCCTGCTCCCTTTTGCTTTCCTAAGCCATACAATCGAACCTCTTTCCTCTTTCATGTTTCTAACTTTGAAAGTGGGGAATAGGGAAGGAGTTTCTTCTTCTGCTGCATATCTCTATCCTTTTCTCTTTGCTTCCCTTACTTCCACACATACTAGAGAACACTGGTCCCAAGAGCACCCCATCACTGTCACACCCAGACCAAGCATAAGTCCCTCTGAAGGTTGGCTACATACAGTTGTTGCTCTCAGGGAGGTCAAGAGAGAGAGAAAAAAAGAAGGTGAAAGATCTGGACTTCGATAGGGAGTGGTGAGAGGTAGGCAGTAGAATATGAATAGTTTGGCCATAGGCTTTGCAGTTATGGATAGAGGGTGATAGAATGGTGTTTTTAGAATTAAAATAAGAAACAAGATGTGCTGTACAGCTCAAGATTGATCTTCACTAGCTGCTGGATCTTTACCCAAATTCCTTTTCCTTTAAAGGCAGCATGTCTTTATCAGTCAGAGGCAAGCAGTGAAAGTTTAAAAGTAAAAGGCAGTAAAACCTCCCCAGAAAATCAAAAGAAGCCAGAAGCTGGTTGCGCTTACAACAGGAATGGATAAGAAACTGATAAGAAACTGAACTGGCTCAGCTGTAGTAACTGTGAAAAGGGGTCACAGTGAACAACCATGTAAGTATGAGCCAGGACTGTCCTGCAGCTGCAACTGCCACTGCCAAAAAAGCCAATGCAATTCTAGGCTGCATCAATAGTATCAAGATTAATACTGCACTGATAAGCACGCTTGGAATACTGCATTTAGTTTTGGTTATCACATGTTGAGATTCTAGAAAGAGTGCAGAGAAGAGCAACAAAGATGATTAGGAAACTGGAGGCGAAAGCATATAGCACTAACACTTAGACTTATATACCGCTTCAGAGTGCTGGACCCAGTGTTTTCTGGACAAAAGGGCAGCCTTTAAAAATCTTGTTTTTCAAAGGTGGGCTACCTTGTGCACTCAGCATAAAAAATGATTTTTATTTGGAAAGCTCTTCCTCAATTGTTCAATGAGGTCAAAATATGAAGGGATTGGACTGCTTCAAAGCAATTCACAAAAGTGTATAAAAGCCACCCAGAATATTCTACCAAGTATCTTGCAGCCTTGCTGAGAATGCAAGGTGATTTGCTTTCTAGCACCATCGGGATGAAAAGCTCTCTGTGCTTTAAAGTGAAAGTCAATATGCCAGACTCTTGTTTGGCCAAAAGGTGCTTGTGGGAATAATGGAAAATGATAGGTTGCACTCAATCCTGTTTGCAGTTTTTAGTTCATACTTCATTCTGTGGATTATGTGCACATTCTAAGTTTTAAGGTTAAAGTTAAAGTTAAGGTTAAATTAAAGATTAGTTTTTACCAGTGGATAATATTCAGTATAGGTGTGCAATTTTTAGCTTAAGTCTTCCAAACAGTTTCAGCTGATTAAGTGAAATATCAAGTTACATCCTGATCTTAATATGTTAACCTTTGTGGCAAGGTTTTGTATAGGAAATACAAAGGAGTACTAGACTCAAAATAACAATAGCACTTAGACTTATATATCACTTCACAGTGCTTTACAGCCCTCTCTAAGCGGTTTACAGAGTCAACATAGTGCCCCAACAATCTGGGTCCTCATTTTACCGACCTCGAAAGGATGGAAGGCTGAATCAACCTTGAGCCAATGAGAAGCGAACTCCAGGAGTGAGTTGTAAGTTAGCCTGCAGAACTACATTCTAACCACTGCGCCTCCACAAAATGTTTGTGTATTTGTGATGTTAGCAGGTAGAAGAACTAATTCATATTTTGATCAGCAAACCAGACTTGGAAACTAGAAGTAGTATTATGTAATACAGCAAAACTGGAGCTTGTAAAGGGTTAGGATTTCAGTGAATATTCTGAAAGTTTGGAAATTCAGAACAATCAGTTATCAGAAAAATTATAAACTGTACTAAGTGGAGAAGACACACAAATACCGCCTATAGTATGTATGTATAGGATGCATGCATATTTGCCTCTCTTTAATATATTTAATATTTATGAGTAATGCTGGCCAACTTTTGGCAATACATAGCTGTGGCTCCTCTGAATGTCTCTATATATTCACACGATATACTCTATATTTCCATTTTTTCACAAAAGCAAGAATATTCATGTAATTGTATCCTTCACATTTTGCGCAAGATTCAGATTGCCAAATTAATACAGTACCATGAAGGAAAAGAAGATAATGAAATAATATTTTTCATTCTATTTCATAATCTATTTTGTCACTGATTTGTTTAAAGATTACATTGTTAAAATGTGTATGCTATTGTAGTTACTCATATACAGTAGATGTTTCTTGGCATAATGTTGTAATGTCAACTTCTGGATCTTAAAAGAACTTGCTCACTCTTATCCCTCCCTTTTAAAAATATTAATGAATAATTAATAAATATTTTTAAAAATTAAAAGACTTTATTTATTTTAATTAAATACTGTAAATACTGTAGTGTAGGCAGGGGTGGGTTCTACTTACCTTTACTACTGGTTCGGAATGGGGCCGTGCACAAGCGCAGAAGCTTCTGCGCATGCACAGAAGCATTTTGATGATGTCAGGTTGGTGGGTGGAGTCTCCCGCCAGTTTTACTACCGGTTCTATAGAACTGGTGAGAACCAGGGGCAACCCACCACTGAGTGTAGGGGAAGGGAGTTACATTCTATATTATTTTTTTCAGTTATTTATGACACAGTTATAATATTGGTTTAGGCAAACAAATTTTAAGATCACAAGATCAAACAATCTGACAAATATTAAAATCTGTGTCAACAGTAGTGGATGGGGGAGTAGGGGAGGCTGAGATTGCTAAGAGGTTAGTCTTAAAGGAGCAATCTGTCTCTCTGCTTTTTATCCTGAGTCATTCCCTGCATATTTTCCAAACTAATTTGTCCTTTTTATGCAGAAGAACATTCATCCTATGTAGATTATTAGTCTATTTTTGCAATTTATTAAATACCAATGGAATGCAAGTTATCAAATACCAATTTAATATTACTTGAAAAGGGAGAAAGCTTTGAGAATGCATTCAAAATATGGGATAAAAATGTTATGCAAATCTGTTCCTGAGCATCTTTTTAAATATTTAAGACATAATTTTATTTTATTATAATCATTCTGAAAGAAGCTACATTTGAATAACTTAAAGCAATTTGAATTTGGCCACCTTTTTTGTAATGTTCAATCAAAGAACAAAAGATAATCTGCTTTCTCTATAAATCAAAGCAAACAAGAGTCATTTGCTATTTAGCTACGAAACTCAATTCACTTGACCTATCCATCCCAGGCTTCTGTGAATGACTAGGAGCAGCTTCTGCAGTGTGATTTGCTGGCAAAGTGCAGCCCCCTGGATTTCTGCCTCCTCCTCCTCCTCTTAACTGCAGTCACTTCAGAAAAGCTCCTGTAGACTCCTGGCATTATTCAGCAATAAGGTGATGAGTTTACAGCATGAAACAAAAGTGTGTCCTTCACAACTGACTGATAAGGAATATGTGAGTAAAATTGGGATTGGAAGGATGCTGTTGAACAAATATATACAGCCATCTGGGTTGTTTTCTGTTGCATATTCTAAGATAGTGCCCTGAAGCATCAAAAGCTGGGAATGTATGTCTCAGCCAGTCTAGTATAACTCTGACCCAGGCTGATCTGGCAGTGCAAAATTGCTTAGTAAGTGTTCTTTCTATACTGAGATAATTCTGCATTGCAAGGTCAGAAGAAATCCTTGTCACATTTTAAGCAAAGCTTACTGAGTGCATTGCATATGCAAGTGGATCTATAAGCACATGCATCGAGTTATTGGCCATGGATTTGTATGGAATCAATAGTGCTCTATATTTACCCCTTTTAAGTTGTGCATAAATGTGTGAATGTGTTCTGTTCTCAGTATAACATATTCCTAAATGTGCATGGTTTTGCAGCTTGTGTATAAAGAGAATTTGCATTGTGATCACAAGGAGCTCATTCGTGATATATCCAGGATAAAAAATTCAGATTGGCTTCTGAAATGTTGAACTAAGTTTTTACGAAGCCATTCCAGAATAATTCCAGGATCTTATTATAGGTCTGTAGCATGGTACCAGAACATTTTTGTTTGTTTGGGTGTAGAAGGCCTTCTTCCTAGCATCTAAATAAATGAAGGAAATAATATTGTCTGTAACCCTGGAGAACCAGTGGTATCTATGGGTTTGATAGATTAGTTAGCTTACTTGGTTTAATATGCATTGTAAGCCGCCCTGAGTCTCCGGAGAAGGGCAGCATATAAATTAAAGCAAAAAAAAAACAAAACAAAAAAACCCTTTCCTTTATTTACCTATTAACATATTTCAAGCATCGAGTTAATCAGGTAACTGTTTAAGTAATTTCATTTTATGTCATTTTAACTAATAGTATATCTTAAACTACTTGAGTACATAAAATTTGTGTATTTGAAAGGCACAGATTAGTTCTTATGAGGACATTACTTAATGCTGTGTTTTCTTTTTTATATTATAATTTGAATATTTTAATTTATAGCCTGAATGAAACTTAATCCTTGAAGGAATATTTTGTTGAAGTGAATGATTTAATGATATAGAGAAGAATCACCAAACTGAATAGAAAAATTTATGATTAAATTAATTACTGAAATATTTTTTAAAGAAAGCAAAGCATACTAACATTTCTGTATAGTTAGTGGAACATGGAATAGACAGTGTCTGCTTTTTCTTCACTGATTTCAGTCAAAAATGGCACACGTAACTTTTTCTGGATTACTGTACAACTTAATCCATTTTCAAAGCATAGCAATGCACAAATAGTTAAATATATTGTCTTCTACCATTTGGCTTCTTTTGTTAACATTGTCCCATGTTATGGCTTCTTAAAAGATGCAGCATAAACAAGACCAACTCTATGTTCTGAAGTCCAGTTTCATAGCTATTGTTAACATTGCTATAACAATTATTTTAAGTTATTAATTTAACTAGATATTACTGGAAAAACTGCAATGTCTCAGCCATGATTGCAGAAATAATTCACAAAATTCTTGACTACCTGGAATTTATTATTATAAATTAGCATAAATACTGAGAGAACCATGCAAATGAAAATAAATCAGTGGATAGTATGTAGTTGGCTGCTGCAGGGTATGACAATATTATACATAAAAGAAAATTGTCATTAGCAGAAAAGTACACATATGTTTATGACCAAAGAGGTGGCAACATCTCTTTGGTCATAAACAAATAAAAGAACTAAGAAGAAGAAACATGTAGCTACTTTAGAGTAATTTTTCTATTGTTCTTCACCTACAGGCAGAATCTTGCCAGATTAAAACAACTAATAGCATAACTACAGATATACTCTGAGAAAAGTAAGGGAGGAGCCGTTTTAATCCTCTTTGTACTGACTGAGTTGCACTGCCTCTTTCCCCTCTGGAAAGCAGCCCCTCCCTCCTGGGAGTCCAGACTACATTCCACCACATGGTTGACCTTCTCTGAGTGCAGAAACTAAGCAGAGTCAACCTTACTTAATATTTGGATGGGAGAATTCAAGAGAACTTCAGCAGTAGATTAAATTGGGTATTTTTTTTTAAAAAAAATTAAATTAGAAGTAAACTTTGAGAAGCCATGCTTAACTTTCTATTAAGACAACAACATAAGCATGTCCATTAAGCTACCAGGAGTTGAGCTGAATATGAAGGAAATTTGCCTTTTATATATTCATATAATACCTAAAGTCACTAACATTCCTAGAAGATTCATTTAAAATGATTTCAGGTATCCAGGTTGTCAAAAAAACCCTATAGAAGAACCCATAGGGCAGGGTTCCCAACTGAAGGGCATGTAGTATAATTGTTTAGAGGTGTGTAATAGTCCTATAATTTGAGAGATTTTTCCAAAAGAGTTTATGCCAGCCTCCTATTTATTATCTATTACAATGTCAAAATTTTATAGACCTTGTACCCTAGACAAACAAGTCTCACTGGTCTCATCAGTCCTCCTTGGACACTATAAGAGTACTTCAGTGCACTAGCACGTATGCCTCTTGGGGATGGTTCAGTAAAGTCTCTTTGACCTATATGCTCCTCTGTTGTTCCCTTTACTAGGACTCTAAGATGATTCTCATCTACCCTAACCTGAAACATTTCCAGGAAGAGAGCACAACTTTAATTTGTCCGTCCTTTTATAATAATCACTGTAATTGTTTTTAGCTGTTTAATGTTTCTGCTAGTTCTGTATGCCACCCCAAATCCACTGGAGGTGGGTGATCAGTAAATTTAAACAAACAATAATAATAAACTCTCCTACAACAAAAAGATTAAATGAAGAATAGAAAAGAGACATAGCGAAAGGGATGGGAAAGAATTACATGGCCAGTACATTAAAAAAAAAAAAAAGACAGGCAAAGCACTTAATAAGACTTGGAAATTTCTAAAAGCAGAAAAAGGAGGGGGGGGGAAGCTAATTCTGGCTCCATAAGGCCAAGTCTTAAAAACAAAGCCAGAATTGATGGGAAGACAGTGATAGACAACAAACACTGGCTCTGCCAAGAAGCTGAAAAAACAGTGGACCACCTAGTTAGCTGATGCAAGACGACCACCCAGGTTGACTACAAACAATGGCATGATAAAGTAGCAACAATGGTGAAATATGATAAGAAATACCCTTTGCCTACAAGCAAGAATTGTTAGGACCACAAAATAGACAAAATAATAGAAAATGAAGAAATTAGAGTTCTCTGGGAGTTTAGAATTCAGAAAGACAAAAATTTGCCGCATAACCAAGAGCCTTGGTAGTACAGTGGTCTAAAGCACCCTGTTATTAAGAACAGCTGCCTGCAATTACTGCAGGTTCAAATCTTGCCAAGGCTCAAGGTTGACTCAGCCTTCGATCCTTTCTAAGGTAGGTAAATTGAGGACCCAGTTGTGGGGGCAATAAGCTGACTTTGTATAAATATACAAAAGAATGAAGGCTATTGCTTAGCGCATTGTAAGCCGCCCTGAGTCTCCGGAGAAGGGCGGCATATAAATCAAATAAAAAAAAAAAACACCTCAGACTTAACAATTGAAAGAAAAAAAAGTCTGCATAGTGGACCCTGCAGTACCTGGAGACAACCAAATAGAAGAGAAAGAACTGGAGAAAATCAGAAAATGTAAAGACCTGCGAATAGAATGCCTGTGGTAAAGAAAGCAAAAATAGTATTAATAGTAATAGACCCCTTTGCTAACATCCCAAAACAACTGGAACATTACTTGAACATGAATGACGTTGACAAAATCACCATCAATTAATTGTAAAAGGCTGATTTACTTGAAACAACTTACATCTTCTGACAATTTCCTTTAATTCCATCAAACAATTTCTGGCTTTCCCAAGTCCTTGTAGATAAAAGGTAAATTAAAAAATGCCAAATCTAAACAATGGCTGACTATGCAATCAAGCATAGATTGTATTTAATTTAATAAAATTTCACTTTTGGTATGTTCCTGCCATTTACTGAATAATTACCCAACTCCAAAACCAAGGGTGTTTTGTCTGAGAAAAGGTTGTGCTCGGCTATTGTAGATCATTGCCAATGAGAACAAATAATATTGGACTGAATGGCCTAGTTACTTTGGAGTAATATTTCAAAGTTGCATATTATTTTGACTGGTGTTTTGACATGTTGCTGTGCTAATTCTTAAAAGCTGTTTCATTGACACCTGCCTAATGGTCCTTCCCTGCGGGAGAGAATGTATTTCTTGATGGAATACATTTTTGAAGTGAAATATTATATTTAGTAACTACTTGAAATAGCATTTTAGCACCAACTGTTAAGTTTTTTTGAAAATTGTACTGAAAGTGTTTTTATCTTCTGTGAAATCCATGTCTATTGAATCCATGCTATACAAACGTCTTTGCTAAAAGAGGTTTAGTTGATCAATGCTGAAGAAAGAGGTATTTTACTGAAGTTACATATGAACTACTTCTGGATTTGAAACAAGCATGGACATCTGCAAAGAGAGGGATGATGTTATTATACAGATACCATGACATCAGTACTTGCACAAGATTTTGGAGTGTAAATATATAATAGTGGGTTTTATATAATGACATCTCCTGTGTGTGCTGCTACAAGCACCTGATTCATTTTGGCATCATTGTGACTTACTGCAGATGTTATTGGAAATAAACTTGTATTTCTATTTTCTTCATGAATTACAGTGTATGACTTACTTTTCTAAGTCTATTGCCATTATGCCACTAGCTTTGGATATCTACCTTGGGTTTTCCATATCGAGGAATTAATGGCAACCCTATCTAATATAAGGAGATATGCCTTTAAAAAGAAGCTTTCAGAAAGAGGCTAGGCACAATTACAATCATTTAAATATCCAAATGTTGACTCTCCTGATTGTATTGAATGAATTTAAGTTGTAGGGGAACATAGTAATAAAAAAATAGAACATAATGCTTAATGAAACTTGATGACGAGCCTAAAATTATGCTTAGTTTATGCTAGTCTATGACTGTAATAAAGATTTGATATGATGCTTAGTTTTCTGATAAATGAGGGTGCCAAATACACTCTGTCCAGAAGAGATCTTGAGAAATATGTGTTCAATGAACTTATTCTTTTCTTCTAATGGCTTAAGCAGAGGATATTTATTCCTGTAGCTCGAAGTGGTTTCAAAACATACAGTATTTATGTACGCTGAATATTTGGAGTAACGTTTCAAGTTGACAGGCTTTCTTAATCAGAATATAACAATCATTCATACATTTCCTGACACTCCATGGCAATCTTTTTGGTGTAATTTGGCTATTTATTCAGATATTGGTCAGCCAGATAAGAATATAGTGTAGAGTAGAATGAGGTCAAATAAAATAATTGCCTTAGTACCATCATTTGGTCATGTATTAGTGTGCTAATGAATATGTAGCTTCAGTTTGAACTTGTTTTTTCTTTTTCTTCCACAAATTAATGATCTATTTCTAAAACACACACATGATGACTTAGAAGCTACTAATTATTGAACTTTTATGACACTACTACTCTCTCTGGTCTTAGAATCACTGACTACCCATTCAACCTAAATACAAAAAATATTAGTGACAGATATATGTTGTTATATAGAGTCGTGGTGGTGCAGTTGTTAGAATGCAATACTGCTGGCTATTTCTGCTGACTGCCAGCTGCCTGCAATTTGGCAGTTCAAATCTCACCAGGCTCAAGGTTAACTCAGCCTTCTATCTTTCCGAAGTTGGTAAAATGAGGACCCAGATTGTTGGAGGAAATATGCTGACTCTGTAAAACCGCTTAGAGAGGGCTGTAAAGCATTGTGAAGCATATATAATTCTAAGTGCTATTGCTATTGTAGTTTTCTATAGCAGAGTCAGATTGATCTAATGGTTAAGAATTAGAAACCAGGAGACTGTTCACTCTTGGGCAAAGAAGCCATGTATGTGTCTAGTAAAGGTGCTAGCAAACTACTTCCACAAATATTGCCAAAACTGCAGAGATTTATCCATATAATCACTAGGGGTCAAGGTTGACCTGACGGAACATTAAAAAAATAGTATGCTCTGAACACACAAAATATGGCAAATATATCCCAAATTCTCAAGTTAAAAGATGAGATCTTTGTGAGAGGCTTCAATCAGGGGATTAAAAAAAAGAAAAAAGAAACACATGTCTTTTTGGTGTTTTATGAAATCTAGGCACAATACAACATTTGCAGACCATGAAGTCTGCGATGGTAGTTTCAAGAATTTGTCTTCCAAATGTACTTGAACAACTTTGATGATTGATCCAACAAATATAGCCATGGCTGGGCCTGGTCTGCGAATACCAATGGAGCTGAACAAGATCCACCATGATGAAGGCTATCCTCTCGACCTTGAAAGCTACTATGATATCACCATGGTTTCCAACTTCAGAAGAAGCATCAGCCCTTCCAGTAGAAGCAAGCGCAGGGCTCACTTCTCTCCCAGCATAAATGAAAAGGCAAGTTCAAGAAAAAGGAAGAGCTAGATGATGATTTGTTTTAGGGCTGACCTATTATGAGGTAGAAATTACAAACTTAAACCTGAAAAGGATGGGAAAGAAAAAGAAAATAGGGGAGGCATTCAAATTTGTTGTTGCCACTAGAGTATAAAATGATATTGTAGTTAGCCATATAAAGTTTATACTTTGTATGCTTGTTGCTGTCCTTAGATGTGATAATTATTAATCTTTTAACAAATAATTGACCACATGTAATATTGGAATTGTTTTTCCTCAAAAAGCAGCACAAAAAACCCCTAATGTTTAATGCATAGAGTATGAATTTGCCCTGGGAAGGAAATGATTTTATGCTTTCTAAGCAAGAACTGATCTTTTGCTCCCTGTTCTCTCCACAGGAAAATCTCCGCTTATGGATCCCTGAAAACATTCAGAAAAAAGAATGTGTTTATTTTATTGAAAGTTCACAGTTGTCAGATTCTGGGTAAGAAAACTACTCTGATTAACTTTATCACTAGGAGAAGTTCAAAAGAGGACAACCAGAATTATCAGGGAGGTTTAGACTGAGTAAGGGCTGGAATTTGGAACATTTTATCTTAGAAAGCTGTGATACTGCAGACAATTCCAACCATATTTCAGCAAGGGGAAAATTACCACAAAACACATAATTGGAGGCACCTTTTGATATTTTTGATGTTGACAGAAAAGCTTATTGTTTCTTTTTACAAAGGAATGATGTTAATGAATTTAATTTCAGAAAAAAACATGATGAAGGATTATGCTAAACTATTTTCAGTCAAATGGAAATGATTAAAAGGCTAAGGAGCACTGGAATATTTTAGAAAAATCATCTGGTATTATTTTTAAAAGTGAGAAAGAAGTCTCTAATGTGTATAAATAAATTGATATGCCTAAAATATTCAAATAACACTTGAAATGCAAGTAAATAAACCTAGTATAGGCATATTGAGCAGTGCTGATGTTTACTTTTGTAATGATTGGGAATTTAGAGAACTCCAGTAGTTAATCTTCCATAATCTGATGTTTTGAATGGCATCTTGCAGAATTCCCAACCAAGCTTGCCACTTGCTATTTTTATTCTTGCTGTCTAATTAAAATTGATATAAGCACATCGGATATTTCAAAATAATTATTCATATTCATAATTGTTCATATATAATTTGAACGATCTATTTTGTGCTGATTGTGCTTGCAAATATAGCAACTGTTTGCACACTTGAAAATATGTCGTATTTGTCAAGGTCTGTATTTGTCATGTGGGCATGGAGTGCTTGCAGTGGTGGGATTCAGCCAGTTTGCACTATTTTGGGAGAACCGGTTGCTAACTTTCTGAACAGTTTGGCAAACTGGTTGTTAGAAGAAATTATTAGGGCAGAGAACCGGTTGTTAAATTACTTGAATCCCACCACTGAGTGCTTGTATAACTGTATTCAACATAAACACAGTATTATATACTGCAGTGAATTCAGCTCAAGGTTATTTTAGTGATTGGAGTCTTCTATATTCTAACCTCCATGTCTCTTTTATGTGGTTTATGTCACTATAGCACTTTCAATATGTATTTTTTAGTTACTTTTGTTTTTGTTCAGGAAAGTGGCATGTGAATGTGGCTATCTCAAGGAAGAGCACTTAGAGGAAGCCATAAAACCTGTCATGTTCCAGGGGAAGGAATGGGACCCCAGAAGGCATGTCCAGGAAATGCCAACAGATGCTTTTGGGGACATTACTTTTACAGGCTTGGGGCAAAAAGTTGGGAAGGTGAGTTAACATGTGATTGAAAGTGTATCCTCAAGGAAGTAGTCTCTGGCCTATGACCACAATTGACAATATTTATGTTGCTAAGCTTGATATTTGTTAAGTGACTTTTGCCCCATTTTATGACCTTTCCTGCACAGTTGTTAAGTGAGTCACTGCAATAACAGGGTTGTTAAGTGAATCTGGCTTCCCTATTGACTTTGCTTGTCAAAAGTTCACAAAAAGGGATCACATGACCCCCGGACCTCTCTAACTGTCATAAATATGACTCGGTTGCCAAGCATGTGAATTTTGATCATGTGACCAGGGAGATGTTACAGTGGTTGTAAGTGTGAAAAATGGCTATAAGTCACTTTTTTTCAGTGCTGTTGTAACTTTAAATGGTCACTAAATGAACTGTTGTAAGTCGAGGACTACCTATAGTTGGCTTTCTGAAATTTTATATATTATTGAACTTTATGTACTTATCAACTTTTCTGAAGTTATAAGACCAAACCACAGATATCTTGTATCATTTCTGGATTTATTACCTAGAATTTATGGCTATGTATGTAGTGCTTCAGATTCGTATGTAGTGCTTCAGATTCACATAGCACCTCTTGGCAATGCCTTAAAGCAGACACATTTTGTTCCAGACTCATGTAGTTGCAGTACAAAACTAGGAAAAAATGCTTTTGTTTTAAAGCAAAGGAGTCCAAACTTGGCAACTTTAACAGCTGTAGACTTCAACTCCCAGAATTCCACGGCCAGCCATGCTTATGCTGGCTGGAGAATTCTGGGAGTTGAAGTCCACAGGTCATAAAGTTGCCAAGGTTGAACACCCTGTTTTAAAGAGTTACTGAAATATATTATGTCCACACCAATGCTTGTTCCAATTCACTGCTTTCCCTTAAATCTACAGTAAAACACTGCATATCCCAACTAGAATATCCTTGATTGTATTTTTAAATAGCATGTTCTATAACCTCCCTGTCACCCCATTAGAATGAAATATCCTCATTTAGACTTGCTCAGAGAAATGGGAAAGTAGAAAGTAAAGAGTTGCCTCTGATGAGGAGACCAGGCAAGCATAGAATAGATTTCTCTATAAAGTTTTCAGAAGATTGCCTCTTTTGTTTCCTATTGCATCAGTATTCCTTATACACTGCAGTATCTGTTTGGAATATTGCATTGATTCACAAGATTCAAGTCATTTTGAATAAGAAATCCCACATAGCTCAGTTTGGGTCTTAGATGGTTCTGGGCATAATTGGGTCATGACCACTATCTGAAATAATAATATATTCCTGCTATGTTTTATTTCTTTTTTGTAGTATGTGCGAGTCTCTTCCAGCACTTCTCCAAAAACACTTTACCAGTTGATTACACAGTACTGGGGGCTTGATATACCCAACCTCTTAATATCAGTGACAGGAGGAGCTAAAAATTTCAGTATGAAGATGAGACTGAAGAATATATTCCGTCAGGGACTTGCCAAAGTGGTACAAACAACAGGTAAAACAATATCTGGCCAAAACTAATAGGGTATGTTGAGGTTTTATTTCTTTATCTAAACTATTTTAGCTTTCAGCCCAGATGGGGTCCCAAAGCAATCTACCATAAATAAAAGCGCACAAAATACAATCATTAATTAAAGTGCAAATTGGGAGTTAAATTTAGAATTTAAAAAAAATACTTAACAGAGGGTCAAAAATTGCCGACCTAACCTAAAACAACTTAGGCACATATTCTGCTTAAAAAATAAATAAAATATTTCTTCATGGCCCAGAGGAAAAAAATAGAGAAATAAAGCATCTTGTCTATTTTATACACTTGGGATCTTTGTTCTACAGGTGCCTGGATCATCACAGGTGGTTCTCACACTGGTGTGATGAAGCAAGTAGGGGAAGCACTACAGGATTTTATTATGAGCAGCACCTATAAAGGCGAAATTGTCGCTATTGGCATTGCATCTTGGGGGACAGTACACAACCGTAATAGCCTCATCTGCCACACGGTGAGCCAAAAGGATTTTCAGACCATGCTATTAGAAGAATTACTAGTAATTCATAGTACAACTCCATATGGATTTATCTTGGAGAAAAGGATGTTGGAGGTAGATTGAAATGAGAGATAATAAATACAGTATTGCAAAAATCAGCATCTCTTGTACAACTTTGTATTTCTTTATACTATTAAGGATGTGAAGAAAGACAATGGTGGGATGCAAATACTGCTAGGCTCTGAGTTTCTATATCTTTGGTACCTATGAACTTTATTTGGATGTAGCTCAGTTAGCACAATAATAGTCGACTCACTGTGTCCTATCATATATAGGAAGAGAACATTATAGAGTTGGATGGCATTTTTATTCTTAGTCTTAATAAAAACATTCTATTCCAGAAGGCAAAAAGTAAGAGCTATGAAACAAACTGGAAAAAATGTCATTGTGATTTTTAGCATTTCATTTATTATGAATTTGATTATCTGCAGGCTGGATCTATGCTTCACCTAATTTCTTCATATGGCTAGAGATGATATGAACTTTTATGTAAGGAATAGTATTCACTTTTAATGGAGATGATGTTCTCTTGCCTAAAGAGGGTATCTCTTAATCCAGCAGTGTTAGACAATTTCCATATGTTAAAGAAGCTGTTGCAGAAGATGGTTGGACAAGAGATAGAAAGGATCTGTCACGCATGAAAGACCATGAAGGTTCAATTAAATTGATTTATTGCTAAAAGCCTATGTACAAGAATCTTCTCAACTAACAGTCAGCACTTGCTTAGAGTTACATAAGGGTCAATGTCACTCAAGGGATACATAGGGATTCTAGTTTGATTCCCCTTTTCACCCTCTCTTCTGCTATCCCTTCTCCTACAGGAAGAAGGATCCAACCATCTTGTTGCAGAAGATGGTTGGACAAGAGATACAAAGTTATCTGAGTTATTGGAATGAAAATTTGTGTATGGAAATTCTAACTCACGCAAATATAGAACCCCAGATAAGAGAGACAGTTGGTGTGGCAAGTAAAGTGTTAGGTTGGCATCAGGAAAACCTAGATGTCAGGTTGTCATCAGCCATTGATACTTTCTGGATAACTTTAGGTCAGCCACTCATTCTTAGTAAAGAAAAACAGAGTAGTTGTGGGGAAAAGCAGGAGGTGGGAATGGTATATACCCCACTTTTTACTGCTGGAAGATGGGATATAAATCTGATAAATAAATATATAAATTTGTGTGGGTTTTTTCAACCTGTTTATTTTTAGGGTAGCTTCCCTGCAGAATATATTTTGGATGAGGAAACCCAAGGAAGCCTTTCTTGCCTGGATAGCAATCATTCACACTTCATTCTGGTGGATGATGGAACACATGGGAAATATGGGGTGGAGATCCCTTTGAGGACCAAACTTGAGAAATACATTTCAGAGCAAACCAAGGTGAAAGAAGGTAATGGCAGCTTGTTGCTGGTAAAAATGTTATACACCAAGAACATTAAAATATTTTTGCATAGACTGTATTGCTGATCATGGCATCTGGATCAACTCCTAGTGATGAATTCTCCACTTAAATCTTGCTAATTTCAAATGACAAATGTAGGTCCTCAAAAAATCTGGAATCTTAGGATGAATAACTAATTACTTTATCAAATAAAATTTAACATATCTGGAGGATATCAAGTTGGGAATGTTGTAAGAGGGTATAATTAGGACAGTACAGACAGTCCTTGACTTATGACCACAACTGAGACCAGAATTTTCATTGCTAAGCAAGGCGGTTGTTAGAACTTCTTTTGACATGGTTGTTAAGAGAACCATTGCAATTGTTAAGTGAATCACATGGTCATTAAGTGAATCTGGCTTCCCCCACTTTGTTGAAAGATGGTTGGGATGGTTGCAAATGTCTATCACATGACCCAGGATGATGCAACTGTATATATGCCAACGGCCCAAATTTTGTTTATGTGACTGTAAGGATGCTGTCACAATCATAAGTGTAAAAACTGGTTGTAAGTCACATTTTTCATTGCTGCTGGAACTTTGACTGGTCAATAAATGAATGACTGTAAGTCAAGAACTACCTGTACTGCTATTGGAGAAGTAGATTATGGTATCTTCATACTGTGTCTCTTGTAATATGTAATTTCTTCCATTCAGTTTCACAATCTGGAGAAGACTCACTAATTCTGATGCCAAATTATTAGGAACTTTGTAGCTACGGAAACATAATTAAATGATAAGGGTTAATAATAAATAATTTGTCAATTTTATAAAATAAGTTGGGTTTCTGTTTTTATTGTTCATCAACTTAGTATTTACGCTATTTTTTTTCTAAAAAAATAAAGGGACTGACTACTAGAGACAGACTAAAGACCTACAACTCTCAGTAACCTGAGACTGGGTTTATTTTTATGCCAGTGCTATAAAATAACTAGTGCGTTATTGTTTTTTAATCTATTTTTTTTTAGAATCTTGACACTATTTAGTTTCATAACTGCCAATCTGGATCAATATTTGTATGCATCATAATATCCAGTTGAAATGAATACCGGGATCAGAGGACACTCAAATACATGGACAACTGACTGAGCCTTTTATTTTCTTTTTCCACAGGAGTTGCCATTAAAATACCTATTGTTTGTGTAGTGCTGGAGGGTGGCCCTGGGACTCTTGATGTAAGTACTCTGTACTCAGTAGGCTGTCAGGATAACAGGATGGTTATGAAAGCAATAATGGTGTATAGAGTTCTTGCTAATTCCTAAGAAAGTATATCACAGGAAAAAGATTCTAAGAGAAGGATAGTTAGGAGTTTGTTGTAGTATAAGTTTTTGAATGGTGGTAGTTGCTCAAGAGAAATAAAAGCAAGTTAAGATCCTGTTGAGTTCTCAATGAGCTAAAAGGACAAGAGGAATCATTGTAGACAAGGGACAATGACAAGCCAGTCATGCTAATATTGGTGATTATAGAATCATAGAGAAGGAAGAGGGTCATTTAGACATTCAACCCCATGACTCTGAACTGAATATAAATCCTAATTAAAATATTCCAGGCAGTTGTCTTTGCCTTGCCGCCATATGAACATATCCAATAAAGAGTGCCCACTATCTCTTTTTAATATTAGTTCCGCTTTGTTAGAGAGAAAATTTTTTAATATAACATTACATTAAAATGTGCTTTCCTATAATTTAATGTCTTTTATGTAATACTATTTCGTGGATTTGAAGAATATGGTCAAATTTCAACTCTATCTTCTCTTCAAAGCTAAACATGCCCCATTCCTTCAGTCTCTTCTCATAGGAATTACTTGCTAGCTTTCTGATCAGCCTCATTGCCCTTCCTTGCTCTTGTTCCTTAGAACTGTGCCTTACAGTTGTGCCCAGATGGATACAGAACTAGAGATGGGATCTAATCAACTACTAGGGAATAAAGTAGAAGTATTATTTCCCTTATTTAAAAACACTATATGTTGACTGAAGTACCTTAAAGTTGAATTTGCCCTTTTTGCAGTCATTCTGCTATTGCAAGTATTATTATCTATATATATTTGTGTATTTGATTTTTTGATTAGTTAGTAAAAAACTTCGCACTTGTTTCGTTAAATTACATAACTGCTTTTTAAAGCCCATTTCTGAATTACAGTCAACACAATCATTTTGAACATAATTTGTTTTCTAGCTACTCCATCCAGTTTGACTCATGTGCAAATCTTTATCCAAATAATTTAAAATGTTCAAGAAAAATGTTCCTTCCAGTTAGATGACAAACCATTAACTAATTAATTATAATTCTTGAAATAAGATTTTTGACCCAGTTACTGAATGTACAGTATCTACATAATTATGCTTTCTAATCCACATTGAATTAACTTGCTATTAATAATATCATATTTTGCCCAATATTTTACTGAAATTGATAAATATTATCAAGCACTCCATTATTGATACTAAACTGTACTCCAAATTTTACCCAAACAAAACAATAAATTTAACCTTGAAAATTTATTCCTTATAAATCCATAGTGTGCAGGCTTGCTGGTGGCTGCAGCTTTATAAAATTAGTTTTACCTTCCACTGAAATCTACATGGGTTGGGAGAGTTTTCTTTTTCAGCAATTCAAATGAGCTGCAAATAATGAAAATAGCAAAAACTGAAGGTCATCCAGAAGGGTATTGACATTGGTATTGCCACTTAATTCATTGGCAATATGAAATTACATGACCTCAAATGCTGACTTATTCCAATTATTTTTTCTGTAGACAATCTATAATGCAATCAACAATGGCACACCATGTGTGATTGTGGAAGGTTCTGGTCGAGTAGCTGATGTCATTGCTCAAGTGTCTAATCTCCCCAGCCATAAAATAAGCATTTGCCTAATTCAGAAAAAATTGAGTATATTTTTCAAGGACAGCTATGAATTGTTCACAGAGAACAAGATTGTGGAATGGACTAAAAAAGTAAGTTTGACCATCCCAATCATTATTCAAATGTTATTGATATTGTATCATAGGGAACTTGTGAATCGCTTATTGATATTTGCATGATATACAGTATATACATTGGGAATACATAGATCACATCCCCCTTTATGAACCCTTTCAAAATGGCTGTTACCTTTCTATGATTCCTGAGGGAAAGCTTACTATATTAGAAACCTGTATTTGATCAGAAGTGAAATAGCACTGATCCTAGTGGGTGTATTTGACAAAAGAGCCCTTTCAGGTAGTGACAGCACTATGGAAGTAGGATAGAAGAAAGCAGCAATTGAAGCCTGCATTGATGTAGGTCTTAGATAAGAGCAGCCTGTTGTACTAGTGCAGCCTGTTCTGTTAGGAGAAAGAAAGGTGGAAAAGTGAGTGCTGGAAAAAGAAAGAGAGTAAAAAGGGAGAGAGAATGGATAGCTCTTTCCCCTTCTGAGTCAGTCTCTGCTTTGCTTCAACCTCTTCCATTGTTTACTAACAGAGCAAACTCCAGGCGATTACTCCTGCATGGAGAAGGCTTCCCTTCATTGAAGGCAGAAGCCAAATCTGTGGTCTGATTCAAATATCTTGAGTTGGCACAGCTCAAGTTGGCAGCAAATGTCTTGAGTTGGTAACAAATAGATAAATGTAACCAGCATGGCATATTGACCATAAACTCAGCTTGTCGGGCTCTTATCTCACCTACACACTTATTGGTAGCTTTAGGTAACTGGTCTTCTGTCAGCCTTGCGTGCTCAGGATACACTGGCCTCCTATAAAGAGCAATTGTGTCTTTTGTCACTTTTATGTATATGAAGTGTTTAAATACTTGAAATAACAAGTATGAAAATATTCATATTTCCTCAGTCCGAAGGGGCTGTATTTTTCATTATGTGTTAGGAGAAACAGAGAATCAGTTTCAGGGTTTAAAAAGAAAAACAAGGGGGAGTATTCTTATTTGACAGTATAAAGGTGAAAAAGTTGAAAATTAATTCTCACATTAAATACAATTGTGACAGATCAGTTTATTAGAATTGTATATTATTTTCTTTCTTTTCAGATCCAGGATATTGTACGAAACAAGCAGCTCCTGACCATCTTCAGGGAAGGCAAGGATGGACAGCAAGATATTGATGTGGCCATTTTGCAAGCAATGCTCAAAGGTGAGAACAGCAATTACTAAATTAAGATACATAATCTGGGCTCTTTTTGAACAGAGAGTTGGACTTACTGTAATGACCTAAATGCTCTTTTCCAATTCTATGAAAGCAGGCCAAAATAGCTATTCATTTATTTTTGTGTGAATGACCCAAAATTCTGCCTATTATAATAAGCAGTGGTAAAACAGTTGCCCAATATCACACTCTGATGGTGACATTTCAACCAGAGGTTGAATAAAACTTAGAAAACTAAAAGGTGATTTAGCAGAAATGCCTAAATGTTTTATTTGTTTGGTAGATTATTAACTGTAATTGGCAGTCTGGAATTCTCCAAATATGTTGTTTGGACTATTATCTGGGAACTTAGACATTAGAACATGCCAGGTTGCCTAAGACTACTCATTATTCTCATGTCTAATAGAGATTTGATTTGCAACATTTTCAGAACAAAATTGTGAAATGCTCATTTATTTGATTGTATACTGTTCAAAAAAATAAAGGGAACACAAGCAGAAGACATCCGAGATCTGAATGAATGAAATAGCCTTATTAAATACTTTGTTCTTTACATACAGTAGTTTATACATTGTTCAAACAACTAAAGGGAATACAAAACTACTGTATGTAACGAACAAAGTATTTAATAAGGCTATTTCATTCATTCAGATCTCAGATGTCTTCTGCTTGTGTTCCCTTTATTTTTTTGAGCAGTGTATAAAATGTATAATTAAAAATATATTAGCATGAACACATGCTTTCTTAATAGCAGCATTAGATATACATTTATGGTAGAAAGTCTTTTTCTGCCTAGAACAAACTTTTGGAAAGCAGCATTAGGTATTGTACATATGAGATAAATTCCCAGAACCATTGTCCAGAGGAAAATCTTGATCCTGGAGCACATCTGCATTGCGAAACAAATACTGTATTTCTATTTTCCTGAAGTTTCCTATTGGATTCTGGAATTATGTAAATAGAAGTGATGGAATGTAGTCTGCATTCCCAGGAGGGAAGGAGTGCATTCCAGAGGAGCAAGAGACAACTCAGCTCAGACAGTTCGTGTAAGAGAAACAAGGTGAAGATAGCTCCTCCCTAAAAGTTCCCAGAATATATGCTTTACATTGGGGTGTCAAACTCGATTTCATTGAGGGCCACATCAGGATTGTGTTTGACCTGGGGGGGGCATGGCCAGCTCGATGTCACTTGTGTCGGGGGCACCTGTGGTGGCCCAAGCACTCTGCCAGTGAAAACGGGTTCCCAAGCTCCATTTTCGCTGGCAGAGGCACTATGGGCCAGTCCTTTGCTGTTTCCAGGGTGACCCCATGGGCCAGATCTAAGCACCCTGTGGGCCAGATCTGGCCCCTGGGCCTTCGGTTTGACACCCCTACTTTGCATGGATGGTAGTTTAGTTTGGCAAGTATATGACTATAGGAGTGGAACAATAAAGAAATCTGCTTGGAAGAATCAAAACATGCCTTGGTTTTTGGAGCCTGACAATAACCCAGTAAACAACACTGTGCTGCAGCCCAAACCTTTTCTTGATTTTTCTTCTGTTGTAGCCTCCCGGTGCCATGATCACTTTGGCCATGAAAACTGGGACTATCAGCTGAAGCTTGCAGTGGCATGGAACAGAGTGGATATTGCCAGGAGTGAGATTTTCACCGAAGATCATGAATGGAAGGTGGGGAGATTTCTGGTGACATGCTAATAGTGAGCATGTCCTCTGCTACCTAGATTAGATTAGAGGACCAAGCTTGGTTTGACAGCAAGCTTGTCAGTTGAGACTTTCCTTGCACTGCAATCACTCTGTGTATCTTTGCTGCACATGATCTGCAGTATATTGTCCTGATGGCCACATTTATATATAATATTAAGCTATAATTTATTTAGTGAGAAGGGAATCCATCGTAAGAATCAAGCCTAGTTTGAAATTATGACTTGCTTCTTTCTGGTCAATGAATTCTGATTTACAATATCAAGATTTGTTCTATCAGAACCCACAATTCTGGTTTATTCTTTTGCCCCCCTCTTCTACATCCTTTTAGGAGGAAACAAACCAGAAATTGATGTAGCAACCTAAAGTCAGTTGGCTCATTGGCAAGACTCTGATCACAATTTTTTAAACAAGCCACAAGAAAATCAGCCTTAGTTTAGCATCATATATACAGATGCAATCCCCTTATATGATGGATTTACCAAGTTATTTACTGAACCTGAAACATTTATTTGCCAGTCTTAGTACTAACGTAATGCACACTTAGTACTTAGTACTAACGTAATACACTGGATAATTGTCTATAATTAATTATTTCTTGAAATAGGACACGGTTGCTCATGCTATAGACATTGTCCTTAGATGTTGTCTTGGCCTTTATGTTTCTACATCAAACAAAAGGTTTTTAAGAGAGTATTTTTGCTGTAGACAAAAATACTATGCTTTGTCAGCACCAGTACAGCTTGGATATGAATGCATGTTGATGAGATGAGAAGTAAATGTGGGCTAAATGATAATGAGAATACCTGAATATTGGGTATCCAATTCCTTCCTCTTATGTTTTTTGCTTTTTTGCTTTCTCTGCTGCAGGGAATGACTTATAGCTGCCATTATCAGATGCTGACCTGAGTCATGCATGCATCCTCCCTACCCTTGCACTTCTCTTTTTATTCCTTTCCCTTTTCTCCCTTTCATGGGGACAACAATTTTACTTGTGTTGATATTGTCTCATTCTGGTTGTTTTCCTGGCTTAACAGCCTTTTGATCTACACCCAATGATGGCAGCTGCCCTCATAGCAAACAAGCCAGAGTTTGTGAAGCTGTTTTTCGAGCAAGGTATACAATTGAAGGAATTTGTTACCTGGGATACTTTACTCTACCTCTATGAAAACATGGCAACCTCCAGCGTCTTCTACGGGAAGCTGCAGAAGGTGTTGCTGGAAGAGAAGGAGCGTGCCGCCATCTCCAAAATGCCAAGGATCCAGCTGCATCATGTATCCCAGGTGCTGAGAGAACTGCTGGGAGATTTCACACAACAGCTGTATCCAAAGCTGAAGAACGCCGAGAAACCTCATCTCCCCATTCCTGTGCCTCAGAACAAGGTACCCTGCATTTTTATGCTAGCAAACCCATAAAATGACTCTTGGATTTCAACACAGAACAGTAGAGCAGTTCATTCTTCTATCACTCTGCTTCCATTTTCTTAATAAATTTTATTAAAAGATTTAGAGAGAACATAAAAACGAACACAAACCAATAGAAAGTGAAAGAAGCAAAGGAAAGAAAGATAGGCTAAAGAGTGCAGAAATAGTCAACGAAAAGAAATAGAGAAGTGTAAAAATAATGGGAAATCCCTAACCAAAAGTGAGGAATGTCTGTATTTCTATTAAATTACCATAGAATGGGAACTCATGAGAAAAAAATATGAAAAAGCGAAGGAAAGGAGAATGGAATTGAGTAGTCCAACTGCTGGAGCATTCTTCAACACGTGCTATATTCATTTGGCCTATTCAGGTTTCGTTTGCTATAGTCTCTTCTATTGTCTGTACTCCATCTACTCCCCAATTTATTCCAAGACTTAAAACATAAAAGGCCTTATGCTAAAAACCCTTTATTACAACTTTTTGATTTCTGTGAAACATCCTTGGAAGACTTGGGTATGGTGAGAATAGATTCACATTTTTCCTCGCATTTTGTAGCACACAGAAAATAGTGATTTTTTTTTAAAAAAATGTGAGAGATCAGTTTGAGGACTATTCTTGGAGACAAATAATTTGTTTCTCTATCTGCTGAGAAATATCTGATGGATGAAAGATACAAACATGGACAGTAACCTTTCGCCAATATCATGGTTATTCTGTTTGGGAACTATGGAAATTCAAATCCAACAGAAGATAACAGAAAGGGTGGTGGAATATCATAGGAAATAATGTCTTTAAGTAGTGTGATTAGGGAATATTAGAGTGTAGTTAATGTTGTTTTGACACGAGGGGGCAGAGCAAAAAGCTTTTGAGATGAGGACATTTCTATTGTGCTAAGTCAGGGGTGTCAAACTCAAGGCCCGTGGGCTGGATCCAGCCCATGTTGTGGTTGGATCCGGCCTGCGGGGCCATTCTGGAAAATGTAAGGGGCTGGCATGTGTCGCTTTGGCCTGATATCCTCATGTCGCTTCAGCGCGGTCTCCCCATGTCGCTTTGGCCCGGTCTACCTGCATCACTTTGGCCCAGTCTAATACAAAGAGGAAAGATCGTGCCAGCATGGCTTCGGCCCAGCCTACCAAGTGCAAAGAGGAAACATGCCAGCAGTTTGCGGAGTGGTGTCAAGCTGGCCACGCCCACCCAGTTGGCCACACCCACCCAGTTGGCCACGCCGGCCCAGCCTCCCGAGGTTAACCACAGCCCTGATGCAGCCCTCAGTGAAATTGAGTTTGACACCCCTGTGCTAAATTAACCATGCTGTTTTGGGATGCATTTTGTTTTTTCCTGGGCTGCTGCCTCACTCCTGCCCTTTTATTATTATGGGCGCTTTTTTTCATGTAGGTCTTTTGCTGTGACAATCCTGACATGGATTGTCTTTCTGAGGATGCTATTTTCTTCGTGTACGTGCAAGGAGATGTTATTTCCTTAAAGATGGTATTTCATTTCCCATAGATGCAAGGGGTACAACTTCAAGCATTCTATAGGCGTTCTGCTGCTCAGACACCATTCAGCATAGATCCTGTACGGGATTTACTTATATGGGCAATTGTTCAAAACCGCAAGGAGTTGGCTGATATAATTTGGACTCAGGTAAATTTTTCTACTTTCAAACCATCTCTGCACAGAGCTGAATCCAACTCCTTTGTCTTTGTAATAAAGTTGAAACTGCAGATTAGGTGTGGTAAATGTAGCTTTGTAAATGTTTCCATTGGAAGTTCTTTTTCAATATCTGTGATTAACAGAGATCATCAGTACATAAATGTAACTTGCAATTAGAAGAGTTTTAGTTTAGACACAGATTTACCATTTCAGGGGAAATGGGCCGTAGCCAGGATATAGAGCATTGAGAAGGAGGATAGCAAGAATCCCTGCAATCTGGGAATGTGCATTCTCTCTTCCCAAACAGACTCTCAAAATTAATACAATCTACTTGGAGCCAGAAATGTTGTTTTTGTGCTAACTTGTCCTATTGCTTCAGAGCCGAGATTGTATTGCAGCAGCATTGGCCTGCAGCAATATACTGAAGGAAATATCTAAGGAGGAAAACGACACTGACAGTTGTGAGGAAATGCTAACCCTGGCAGAGAAGTATGAGCACCGAGCTGTAGGTGAGTCTAGGTTGGTTTTGTTGAGTTATTGTTATCACATCGTTCAACCAGGCTTTATTCAATTCTTTACAATTTTACTGGGGACAGCTATTCATACACAACTCTTTCAGCTTCAAACAAAGAAACTGTAATAAGTGCTACTCCAGTTCCATTCATGTGAACAGCAGCTGCTTTGATTCCAGATAGGACAATTGCCATAGAATATTTCAGTACTAAACTAATATCATAGCATTTTCCTATTTTGCTTGCTGAAACTTCAAGCCATAAACAATACCCAAACAAGGAACGATAAACTAAGCTAAACAATCAAACAGTAAATAACAACCTAATCAAGGATGAAATCAGAGGTGGTATTCAGCAGGTTCTGATCAGTTCTGGAGAACCAGTAGTGGAAATTTTGAGTAGTTCGGAGAACTGGTAAATACCACCTTTGACTGGCCCCACTCCTATCTATTCCCTGCCTCCCGAATCCCAGCTGATCGGGAGGAAATGGAGATTTTACAGTATCCTTCCCCTGCCACGCCCACCAAGCCACACCCACAGAACCCATAGTAAAAAATTTTGAATCCCACCACTGGATGAAACCACAAAGACCACTCCCAACACTGACAGGGCAAGCATCCAGAATATAAACTGAGAGCAAACCCCACTCCTTACTCCTTACTGATGACATTACCTAGTTGGGCAATGAAAGGCCTGCCAAAAAACAGCCAAACTGAGAGAGCACCAAGGACTACAGTAATATTGTCTGGGTTATCAGACAGACTAATAAGGCCTATCTTGAAGTTAATTTTTTTTTAATATACTACTGGCTTTAATAATGATGCTTGTGATGAAGAAAAATAAATGTTACTGACATGAATTATGGATGTCCTTTAATTTATAGAATAAAGATCATGAAATTATCTTTCATGATGAGATTGCCAACAAAATATAACTGTTACCTTTCTACTTCTCTTAGCCTTATCTATAAAAATCAGTTATGTGGGCACTTTGGGAACTTTGTTATCTTTCAATATAAGTTACTTTATAGGCTTTTGAAGCTAAAATGCCTCTGCATTCCATATAAAAAATTGGGGCAAGAATGTGATAGGAGTTATAACTATTTCTCCCTTGCTTGTTTTTCTAGGTGTCTTCACGGAATGTTGTCGGAAGGATGAAGAAAGAGCCCAGAATCTCCTGATCCGGGTCTCTGATGCCTGGGGAAAGACCACATGCCTTCAGTTAGCTCTGGAAGGCAAAAATATGAAGTTTGTTTCTCATGGGGGTGTTCAGGTGTGACTTACTTTCTTATGATCCCTTCAGGCAACAAAGAATACAATACTTTTGTTTTGATTCCAAATTAAGGGAAACAAACCATTGTACAGTATTTCATGTGGATCAAGATCCTATCTCAACTGTTATACTAAATACTGGGTACCACACATTGAGAAGAATTCAGATGAACTGAAGTAGCTTTTTGAAAAAAAAGCAAGGATCATCAGAGGACTACAAGCTACATAATATGAAAAAAGGTGGAAAAAAAGTGGGAATATTTATTCTTAAGGAAGACTATGGGAGGATATGATTGTATTCTTTTGAAAATAGGCTACCCAGAAGGTCAAAACTTTTTCTCTAGAGTGCATAATAATGGATTTTAAAAGGATAAAATGAATAAAAAGTCAGATTCCTACTAAATCATTTTTTAAAACATGGATATAAGCAGCTCTTTCCAGCCTTATTTATTGCCGGTTGCACAATATGTAGCCTCTGCATATAAAACCTTTACTAAGGAATGATTGCATTGCTGAGCAAACATCACCCACTATATCCATATCAATTTGATCACCTTTCTCGGTTACTCCTGTAGTGTTTCTCAATCTGGACAATGAATGTGAACTTTTAACTTCCAAAATTCACAGCAAGCTTTCTAGGGAATTCTGGAAGTTGAAGTCCACCTATTTTCCAGGTTGAGAAACACTGTGCTGGAGGATACACCTCTCCTAGATGGCAGTGTCTATGTATTTATACAGACACACTTAGACACACCCTACTGTGGCTAAACCCCCAAGGATATCTTAAATAGAATATCTTAAATGAATATCTTAAATAGAATTCTGATGCTTTCTTTCCACAACTGCATAAGTGCCTATGCTATTTGCTTCTGTAGCTTCATGGCACAAGATGTTCCATGGTTTGCACTACAGTACATAAACTCTGCGCCAGTGAAATGGCATCGGAAAACAAATAATGATACAGAATTGTTGAGCAGGCAATTGAAGTTGAAGTGGGGATAGGGGAATATTATATAAAGGCATCACTGTTTCATAAGCAGTATTTCTAAACCAGATGATAGCATGACTAATTTCACACTAAACAGACCTAGGTTACATTTTTGACACAATCAACCACATTTCTAAGTAGTAGCACTTTAAAAAAGACATCCAAGAAAAAAATTCTGGGGAAAAAAAAATCCTCTTAAAATTTTGGGAAAAATTGAAATGCAACTTTTACAAGAGAAACAAAACAATGCTATTTTGGAAGCATATGTTTCTAGTCAGAAACATGGAGTCAAGCTGTCATTTAGTAGCCCATCATGCCTGGATTATATTTTTCCTATTTCTGTTGTGATTTGGCAAGATTCCTTGCTTATAAGTCAGCTCAGCATTTTGTATCATGCTTGGTTACACACATGGTGACCTCATCTTTTCCTGCTAGAACACAGCCAATGTGTATAGGATAATTAGCTATCCATTACTTAGCCTCATCCTTTTGTCCTAAGTCCCTTGGTGAGTTCATTCTCATTCTTCTCTGCAAACTGATTCCCATATCCAGGATATCTAACTCTCATGTCACTTCTCTTTTCAGGCCTTCCTAACCAGAGTTTGGTGGGGAAAGCTGAGTGTCGATAATGGGATATGTCAGGTCATCCTATGCATGCTGTTCTTCCCTCTTCTCTATACAGGCCTCATAACTTTCAGGTATTTGCAGAACTTGACTGTACTATTTTATGGCAGTACTGGGAGATTTATAGGACTTTGTAACTTCATCTCACCTCCCCAAAAATACCACTAGGGCAAAATTCAGATGTGGGCAACCGACTAATTACCCTACTCTTCTCTAAAATGATGATTAACTTATATGTTATCTAATATTTACATTTATCATCCTTATACCAGATCAGGGGTAATTTTCTCAAGGGCCATAATAGGAACTGGATCTGTTGTGGAGAACTAGCCAATAGTTCCTGGCTGTGCTTTGACCATTCGCCCGCTAGGTCACATGTTGACCGAGATAACGCCCCCCTCATGCAATGACCACCTCCGCTGCCTCATCAAGCTGCTTCAAGCAAGAGATGAGTACTACATGGATGCAAAGAAGCACTTTCTCTCCATGCCCTCCCACGGCCACCAGCTGACTGAAGGACCACACAGTGGCTGCACAGAGCTGGACTGGACTTAGCTTCTTCTCCCACCCACTTATTTACATTTGATTTCTAATATCCATTCAATCTCATGCAAGCTGGGTAGGGACAGCCAAAGGGCCAGATGCTGCCCGGGGGCTGTAAAATGCCAGATCTGTGCCAGTAGTGGGATTCAAATCCCGTTGCTACTGATTTGCTCATGGGTGTGTGCGCTTGTGTGCAATGCTTCTGTGCATGCGCAGAGATGGCTGGCCGGATGGACGGAGCCTACCATCGCTGCCGCTACCGGATCGCCCAATCCGGAACAAACCAGTAGCAACCCACCACTGTTCTGTACTAAATGCAAGTAAAACACATCTTAGCTATTAGATATGTTATTTTCCCTTTTACAGCCATATTAGTATTATGTGTGAAGCAGCTTCAGTTATGTTTTTCTACAGTGTGTGTCTTTCATAAGAGAAGTCAGCTTCTTTATTTTATAAATTGTTGAAATCTATACAATATATAGAACAAATGGATGAGTATTTTCTGTTTTCTAGTAAAATGATCCAGCAATATACAGATTTATGTCCAACTTGAAACTAATAAAACACAGAATCAAATTCGGTTCATTAGTCAACAAAAGCATGCACCTGTATTTTTGCTATGTCTAGAGATAGTTCTCATGTTAACAGATGCCTTTTATGTATGCATAACCTATGGGGTATTCTTGCTAATCTAAAGTTGGCACAATTTTTTAAGCTGGATATAAGCATTGTCAGCAATTATCCAAGGTGAATCTTGATGGGAGGGGCTTTGTCAAGATCATTGACAAAGAGTAAGACTGCCCATGTGGTATTTCAGTCATAACCATACAGTTATATAGTGATATGTGGAAGAGGTATGCAAAATTGACTTCTTTCTGTAAGTACAGTCAGGCCAATCTGCGATTCTTTCCATTCACAGAAAAAAGAGGATCCAGCCAACTACTGATTTAAACCGCTTCCGAGCTTTCTTCACTGCCCCTGTGGTCATCTTCCACCTCAACATCCTTTCCTACTTCAGTTTTCTCTGCCTATATGCTTTTGTGTTGATGACAGATTTCCAGTCAACTCCATCCTGGCCAGAATATGTCATCTATTTCTGGCTTTTCTCCTTAGTGTGTGAAGAGGCCCGGCAGGTATTGTTGCACAAATCAATACAACATTGCTCTTTAGTTTCAGACTGTTATTTGTCATTGACCACTAGGAGACATTGCATTACCATTTCCATCCTTATTGGGAACTGTCAGATGCAGGTAGCCAGATGTTACACAATGGAGTTCCCAGTAGAGACTATGAACTCCATAGAATAAGATACGGCTAACCATGTCTGACAATTCCCAGTGAAGTTGAAACCAGTAATGTGGTGCTTGCTAGTGGTCAATATAATTGAAAATATCTCAGAGGACATGCACCACGTAAAAATAGAGAACTCATGTGAAATGCCCATACATGGAAGCATGACATAATATAGTATATGTATCTATCTACTCTGAGATCTTAAGGAAAGGCGGCCTGTATATGTCATTTTGAGATGGTATTGATTTCATTTTCACTTCATTTCATTTATTAAATTTGTATACCGCCCTACTCCTGAAGGACTCAGGGCGGTGAACAGGCACAGAATAAAACACATAAATACAAAAGTTAAAAAACATAATTAAAACCAAATTAAATAATTTCGCCCAAGACAATTAAAATTCCCAATAATTTAAAAACAAATTAAAATTTCAGTTTAAAAAATTTAAAAGAAAGGGGAGAAAATTAGGCCAGGCCGGCCTGCTGGAATAGGAGGGTCTTAAGAGCACGGCGGAAAGTGCGCAGATCCAGGATCCTCCGTATCTCCGGGGGGTGCTCATTCCACACAGTAGTTGGCCCCACAGAGAATGCCCTCCCCCTGGGGGCCGCCAGTCGACATTCTTTGGCTGACGGCACCTGGAGGAGCCCCTCTCTATGAGAGCGTACCGGCCGGTGGGAGGCTGTTTGTGGTAGTAGGCGGTCCCATAAATAACCAGGTCCTAAGCCATGGAGCGCTCTAAAGGTGATAACCAAAACCTTGAAGCGCACCCGGAAGACTACCAGGAGCCAGTGCAGCTCGCGCAGGAGAGGTGTCACACGGGAGCGCCATGTTGTTCCCATAACCACTTGCGTGGCCACACTCTGCACCAGTTGGAGCCTCTGGGTGCTCCTCAAGGGGAGCCCCATGTAGAGAGCATTACAATAGTCCAGGCGGGAGGTGACGAGGGCATGAGTGACTGTGTGTAGGGAGTCCCGATCCAGAAAGGAACGCAACTGGCGAATCAGGCGAACCTGATGAAAGATCCTCCCGGTCACGGCCATCAAGTGCTCTTCTAAAGACAGCCGTGAATCCAGGAGGACGCCCAAGTTGCGAGCCCACTCTGTGGGGACCAGCGATTCACCCCCAATAGTCAGTGATGGCATCAACTGACTATATCGGGACGTCGGAAACCACAGCCACTCGGTCTTGGATGGGTTGAGCCTGAGCCTGTTCCTCCCCATCCAGATCCGCACGGCCTCCAGACACCAGGACATCACTTCAAGGGCATCGTTGGGGTGGTCCGGGGTGGAAATGTACAGCTGGGTGTCATCAGCGTACTGGTGGTACTTCACCCCGAAACCACGGATGATCTCGCCCAGCGGCTTTACATAAATGTTGAACAAAAGGGGCGAGAGGACCGACCCTTGTGGCATCCCACATATGAGGGGCCTCGGGGTCGACCTCTGCCCCCCTGCCAACACAGACTGCAACCGGCTGGAGAGAAAGGAGAAGAACCACCGTAGTACAGTGCCCCCCACCCCTAACTCTTCCAACCGGTGCAGCATGATACCATGGTCGATGGTATCAAAAGCCGCTGAGAGTCTAACAGGACCAGGACAGAGGAGCACCCCCTGTCCCAAGCTCTCCAGAGATCATCTACCAACGCGACCAATGCCGTTTCCGTGCTGTACCTGGGCCTGAAGCCCGACTGGAACGAATCCAGATACATCGTTTCATCCAGGTGCTGGGGAAGCTGTTGCGCAACCACACTCTCGACAACCTTCGCCACAAAACGAAGGTTGGAGACCGGACAATAATTAACCAACATTGCCGGGTCCAGGGAAGGCTTCTTGAGGAGAGGCCTCACCACCGCCTCTTTCAAGGCGGCGGGGAAGTCACCCTCACCCAGCGAAGCATTTATAATCCCCTGGAGCCAGCCTCGCGTTATTGTTCTATATTGTAGGAAAGTTTTCTCTGTTTAATAGAAAAAAACCTACCTAACCATTTAAGGACATTACATTCAATATCCTAATTCAAAATCGGATTAACCCATGGGCTAGTTTCAGTGTAATAAAAAGTGTGATTTAACAACTTCAGAAATCTTTTTTAGACGAGTGCATGAGATATGGGAGAAGAGGGAGCACTCTTTTCAATATGCTGTAGATTATTAGCAGGATCACAATGTCTGAACCAACCCATGGTAAATCCTTATTTTTTCTTCCTCCCTCCCTCTTTCTTTCTTTCTTTCTTTCTTTCTTTCTTTCTTTCTTTCTTTCTTTCTTTCTTTCTTTAGCTTTTTTGTGATCCTGATGGGTTTGGCTTGGTCAAAATGGCTTCTTTATATTTCAGTGATTTCTGGAATAAACTGGATGCATGTGCCATTCTGATCTTTATAGTTGGATTGGTCTGTAGGTAAGTCCCTGTGTATGGTTATCCTATTTTTCAAAGAAAAAATTGGTGGAAGGTGGGAGGATTGTTTCATTATGCTAATTACTATTTTAAAAAATCTACTTGATATAATGTATAGAAGAAAAAGTAATCAAAATGCAAATAATTTTCACCCAGTTTCTTTTGCTGCAAATGCCCTAAGATCAGACTTAAGTTTATATCACATTCTTTCAACATATGACTTAGAATTCCAATCCTTTCCTTTTAACTCTACATATGAGGACGTTTCATTTATATGCAATTCCCCTTTGTTAGCTCTTTGATCAGTTGGAGAGAGAATTGTCCTGAGTATATAGCCTTTCTGGTTAGTCTTTTCCTATAAGAGATTTACTATCCTGTTAATCCACAATTTCTTTGAGTCTTTTTCATATTTTGGTTAATATGCTAAGCATGCCATGAAATATTGCTATAGAGGAAATATATGCATAATCCTCTTTGTGTGAATGATTGTTTACCTTAAGAAAAATATTACTTCATTCTGTAACCTTTGGCAAAAGAGATGTCCTTATAATTAAGACCAGGAATCTTGGGGAACATTGCTCCAATGTTACATTGGTAATACAATTAATATATGTATTTTTGTTTCTATCCTTTGCGCTAAGATGGTTCCCAGCAACCTTGTACCCTGGAAGAATTGTACTATCCCTAGCTTTCATTATTTTCTGCCTGCGTCTATTGCACATATTCACAATCAGTAAAACTCTTGGTCCGAAGATTATTATAGTGAAGAGAATGGTAAGTTGTAGTTTCTATTAATAAACACCATGGAAGCTTAAAAGTAATTTTTCATAATTCACTTTTTTTGATGAAGAGGCCTGAACCAAAGACGTTCTTTCTGCTTTGTTTGGTGGGTTTACAGATGAAGGATATCTTCTTTTTCCTCTTCCTCTTGGCTGTTTGGATTGTATCCTTTGGAGTAGCCAAACAAGCTATCCTAATCCACAACGAGAAACGGGTAGACTGGATCTTCCGAGGTGTTTTTTACCATTCGTACTTGACATTATTTGGACAGATCCCCTCCTATGTTGATGGTATGGAGTACAGAATTATTTTATACTCTGGACGACCAAGGTTCAGTTTGTTTGACTGTGATAATGACAAACTTTTCATCACTAAACATCTTATCCAATCAATGACCTTCTCTGAGAAGTGTTTGTACAAATTTCATAGTGTGCAAAAATCAATAAAACTATGAATAAATGGCTGACAGGATAGATAATTGTGAATGATGATGCCATACCAGATAAAGCTGCAGCATAAAAAGAAACACTGCCATTTAGCTCGGCTTTATATGAGAGAAGTTTAACCAAAGGAAACTCTCTTTTTTAATCCAGTTCTGGTCTGCCTAAATAACATATGAAGTATGTGCCTCATGATACACTCTTCCTTAATCCCAAAACAATTACATTGCTGTGTTCCAGGGCTCATATTTTAGTCTCTGGCTATAAATAGCAAGCCAAATAACCACAAGGTCCTCAGATAAGTTGTGAGCCGTCCCTGGCAGCATTTCAGTGACAGCACATCTTAATAGCTGTTCATAGTGTGTGCACATCTGAATCATCTCTCCTATTTAACACTACCTTTTAAAAATCAGATCATAGAGGGTTGAGTCATTCATCCCAGGCCTTTCCATTAAAAAAATTTTTTAAAGCCTTTATAATGATAGATTCCTATTGTTTGTATGGCAATATAGTATGGTACATTGTGCATAGATGACCTTCCTCTTATTGCTGTGACACCCAGTGCTTGTTGGCTTTACTATGTTTTCTAACAGGAGTGAATTTCAATTTTGATCAGTGCAGCCCAAATGGGACTGATCCATACAAGCCCAAATGTCCAGAGAGCAGTGAAGCCAACAAGAAGCCCATTTTTCCAGAGTGGCTGACAGTAATTTTGCTTTGTTTGTACCTACTCTTCACCAACATTCTCCTTCTCAATCTCCTCATTGCTATGTTCAAGTAAGTTCCACACTCTGGATTCCATATTGCCTGCTCATCATAAAGCGCCCTGAGGCTCACAAGAAAAGAAAATAACCATATTTGACCCTCACATTGGTTATAACAACTATAAGCCAGTATAGAACAGAAACAGATTGTTAGTATAGAACAGACTTTTAGAATAGAATTCAAGTGAGATTGGACACACAAGGAATTTGTCTTGGTGCATACGGTCTAGGTGTACATAAAATAAAAGATACATTCCTCAAGAATCATAAGGTACAACACTTAATGATAGTCATAGGGAAACAGTCAATATAAATCTTAACGATACCAGCAACAAGGTTACAGTCATACAGTCATAAGTGGGAGGAGATTGGTGATAGGAACAATGAGATTAATAGTAATGCAGATTTAGTAACTAGTTTGATAGTGTTGAGGGAATTATTTGTTTAGCAAAGTGATGGCATTTGGGAAAAACCTGTTCTTGTGTCTAACTGTTCTGGTGTGCAGTGCTCTATAGTGTCATTTTGAGGGTAGGGGTTGAAACAGTTTATGTCCAGGATGCGAGGGAACTGTAAATATTTTCACAGCCCTCTGTACAGGTCCTCAGTGAAAGGCAGGTTGGTAGTAATTTTTTTTTCTGCAGTTCTAATTACAGCTATACAATTTAGCTATACAATTTAGCTATACAATTTGGGATGAACACCCTTTGAATGGTGTGGGAGTAGGAATGGATTTCCAGAGGGGAGAAAATTGCAGAGTACAGTAAACAGGAGCATTACTCTGGTGACCCTGAGGACACAGCTAAACCTCCAAGTGCTTCAACGACCTTCTAAAAGGATACAAATGACCAGCTGTCTGCAAGGAGTATAAATCCTTCCATTCCCCACTATCCTGTCAGAGCAGCAGAAGCTTCTTGGATGAGAAGTAAAACGTCTTCAAAAGAAAAAACAAGAAAGTCCAGTTGCCTCCTGGAAAAAGCACCTTTGGGACAACCATGACCTGGATGACTGAGAATCTCTACAGACTTATAGAACAGAAAGCAAACCAAAAATACTTGGTTCAGAGGCAGATAAAGAGAGGCAGCTTTAATAAAGGTAGTAATAAGCGGTTCTATAATATCCATTCTTCCACTACCATAAATAGAGATGTTGTTTCTGTTCTGATCCTTAGTTAGTGGGATACACAGGAGAGTATCATTATGCTCTGTGTTTTCATGAGTTATGTAGAAGATTAAACTCAGTAATACATGTGCTTTTCTTCTCCCCAGTTACACATTCCAGCAGGTGCAGGAGCACACTGACCAGATCTGGAAATTTCAGCGTCATGACCTGATTGAAGAGTATAACGGCAGGCCACCAGCTCCACCACCTTTTATCCTCCTAAACCACCTGCAGATACTTGTCAAGCGTGTGTTTCTTCAGAAGCCAACCACCCGGCACAAGCAGCTCAGTAAGGCCCTGATATTTTGAGCCAGGCTGTAACATTGTTCAGCTTCTACCTGTCAACACTTTATGACAACTTGTAATTCATTAACAATGGAAACAAAGGAAAAAGGAGAATGGAAAGAGGTGATTTTTAGAATATGGAGCATTAAAAAAAAAATCCATCAGAGCTTTTTGGATCAATTAGAGGTCTTTGAAGCACACCAGCATTCTGACTTAACTCATTGGTACCTCTGCTTATAAAACTTTATCGGCTTTTCTTTGTCACTGTACTTTTCTTTGTTGTAGTAGTTGTTCTCAGCAGAAATGGAGGTTATCAGCCATTCATACAACAGAATCAAAGTTCTCCAATTTACTAAGTATGAACATTAACATTAATATTTAATATTCAACCAAATTTTCACTTTTTATTTTCATAATAAACTTTTACTTTTTTTTATAACTTTTGGTTAAAAGGAATGTTTTTATATTTTAATTTGTTGTTGTTTTGGCAAAAACCTCAGATTTTGGTTTCAGCTACCATTTCTCCAAATCCTGCCACTTATAAATTTGTTTGGTAAATACAAGTTAAACAGGTATGGAGACAATATGGACTTCCAGTTTACCCCCTATCTTATTCTGTTCTCTTTTTCTCCAAATTCAATTTTTATGACAGGTTCTTATCCATTGCAAAGGTGAAGACCTAAATAAACAAACAAATAAGGAACAAAAATGGAAATACCAACTGGCCATAACCTGAGCTGATAAATGTAAATCCTGGGTTAATGTGAAATGTTAAAAAAGTACACAATGGTAATGCCCCCTCACACATTTAGTGAACTGTCAGTTGACTATAAAACAGTGAACAAAGCAGATATAGAGATTTGTTTTCCAAGGATCAAAATAAATGGGCGTGTGTAAACGTTAAAGAGGAGCTAAGTCTAGAAAGGCAACGACAAACTCATTCTAGACAAACTCCAGAAAGGCATCATGATGAATAAGGACATCTCAGTTACAACAAAAATAATTAAAGCAGTACTTCTTAGAGTTGAAAAGGAAGGGAGGAAGGAAGGAAGGAAGGAAGGAAGGAAGGAAGGAAGGAAGGAAGGAATCTTTAGTGTAACTTACTAATAATACTATGAACAAAACAAGGAACTAGTCTATTCTATGTGACAAAGGAAGCACTATCTGCAGACTTTAATTTGGGTAAGAATATCAGTGTATCAAATATAGAAATTTTCTAAGAGAAATATTTGGTCAGAAATCTATCAAATGAAAAGGATTATGAACAGAAGAAGCTGATAGCTAATTTCATAGAAAGCATCCTATATTTCTTTTCCTGACTCTGATGGAAAAGGAAGCCCAGAATCTCATAACATGAAACAATTCCTTCTTTGAGTTCTGGTTAGATAAACATTCAGAAAATGGCAAAAATTTTGTTTAAAGGACATTCAATATTCAGAGTATTATTTTATCTGTGTTTTATATTAGGAGAATATGCATTCATTAAGATGTTTGATACAAAAACATTTTTTCTATTTGGGAAAGATTTTGGGCTGTTTGAAGTTATCTGCTCATGAATAACTAACAGATGTTAAATTGCAAGTAAATGCTTAATTTGGAAGAGTATAAAAAGGCACATATGCTGAAGTTGGAAATGGTGTCATCAATTCGTTTTTACTTGTCTGTGGTTATGGAAGACCTCTTAAGTACTTTACAAGTGTTTACATAGAAATGTATTGATAGTGTGAATATCGCTAAAATAACTTATATAGTCTTTTGATTCTATTCTTGCCTGATTTAATCTGTGGTAGAATTATGGTTTTGCCTAATTAAAAATGCAATGATAAATTTTGCAAGATGTTAAGAAACTAGCATTTAGAATTGTGCAGCATTTTGGGTTCAAAGACAAAAAGGTGTTTTGGAGCATGTAGCGCCTCCTTGCAATTCTTTCTTTCTACGATTAGGTGGCTGCTGGTATAAAATTTCAGAAAAAATACCAGTGTCTTTAGGGAATTTGCAGTACATTTGCAACTTCCAGTGTTATCTTTGGTACCTCCCATATTCTGAAGCATCCTTTGAACTTGGAATCTGAAATGTTTCATTATCGTATGAGTGAAAGTTTGAGAGTATACTTGAAATCCTGTCAGTGTATCTGGTGAATTAATAGAGAAATACAAGGATATTATTTTTTTAACATAGAGCAATTGCTCATATAAAGGCCGACAGTGCCTTTCTGATGCTTAGCAGGCTGAAATCCAAATATTTGGGATATGTTATATGAGCAGATTTTGGGGTAGAAAAAATTTATTCTTTGTCAGACTGAGGAAAATAACAACATATAAAATAGATGATTCCTGGAAAAGATTCCTGGAATGTTGCTGGAAGAGCTACAAATTATTACTAAAGACAAGTTACAAGAAAAAGTATTTTTTGTACAGTCTCCAGAAGGCAAACGAAACTCAAACTAGCTTTTTAATGCTCAGTAGGTAATGCCTACCTATTATATTATGGAATGCAAGAGCATTTGAAAGGGAGAATATGGACGCTTGGAAGCGGTGGTACAGATCAGTGAATTCTGAAAGATGAGAAGAAATAAAGTAAAATAATGAAGAGAAAGGAGCAAAGCAATAAAAGTTGATTTTGACAGCTGGAAAAAAACTTTAACAAAAACTGTTATTCCACCAGCAATTCTTTGTTTCTTAAGTCCATTGTTACCAGTGATTGAGTGGGGTCATTACTGAACAGTGGCTTCCACAGGATCTAATATAATTTAATCTAATGAAATATAATCTAATTTCATCCAAGTGCCACACTGTCATGATGTGAGTCCTATCCCCATTTGTCCATCTGTGCTGTAACTGTCGATTTTCTGAGATGAGAGCTCTATGTATTATATTTGATTTGGCCTGCAGAAAAGAAATTTGAGAAGAATGAAGAGGCAGCTTTATTGTCCTGGGAGATGTATCTGAAGGAAAATTATTTGCAACTCCAACAATCTCAACAAAAACACACTCCTGAGCAGAAGATCCAGCACATCACAGATAGGTGAAGACTGTGTTTTCAATTTAAATAGTAATAACATCAGGTCAGCTCATGATCAAAATTGTGAAATATAATTCAGAAGAATGTGAAAGGTTTGAATAACCCTCCTAATGCATACTTTATTTTGGGCCTTCTGACTACTCCAAATCCCACTTGTCCCTAATGTTCCTATTAGGATTCAGAATACAAATTAGTAAGAAAAGATGTGCGTATATTCAGTAGTGGAAGGGTATCTTAACTATTTGAATATGAGGCAGTTGATTTATGTCACAAAATCTCATGTTTGAGCGTATAATCACTGTCCTTGCTTGAAATACTAATCTTTTTTTTTCCAGAGTGGATAAACTAACAGAAATGCTGGATCTTGATCAGGGGAAAATGATGAAGCTATTGGAACAAAGGTTGTTGCACTTGGAAGAACAGGTAAGGCTGACTTCTGAAGCGTCCTCTCAGCTCTTTTAGCTTAGCCTAGGTGGGGAATATTGAAAACTTATGCAAAGCATGGGCCCATCTGGACATAAGGCAGCTCTCTCCGAGAACTGGAAAGCATATAAGGCTGTATCATGTCAGCCATACTATAGTATTTAAAAGAGAACACTGTGTGCTTTCAGAAGTAAAGGCATCTCTGCAGATCCCCATATTCTAATGAAACTTCTCTTAGTCATTAAATTTCCGGTATCAGAAAATATGGTAAGTTGTTGATTAAGCTATGTAATAAGCTACATTATACAAGCAGGCACATATCTCAATTGGATAATCAATTTTTAACAGTCTGTTGTAAAAAAGATTACCACATGAACCAACACTTTAAACACTTTAGAGTTCTTTCTTGGGGACTAGGTGCACTTCCAATCTTATTTCTCAAACGTCACTTTTTAATGCATATAGTAATTAACAAGTGTAATGAATTGCTTCTTCTCTAGACATTCCAATTTGCAAAGGCATTACAATGGATTGTTCAATCATTGTCTAACAGTGGGTTTGGTACAGAGGAAGATATTCCTGTTTTAGGTATGTTTCACTGCAAGCACATACTTCTGAGAACCATTTTCCATTAGATTTGTATTTTGGTATGCACATATGTATCATTTTTCGTTTCATAAATGGGATCTTAATCTTTCTTTTCCACTTTATATTTTAAAAAAACAATAATGCACACATATCCTTTATAGTGGAACTGTGGTATATATATATATTTTACTTGCTAGAACCTGAATATAAAGTGTATCATAAGAAGTAAACGAAGAATTCTCACTATTCCAAGTTATATTTTGTTCTGCTCATTTGGCCTCATTTGAAGATGAATGTAGATTTTCTTAGCACTGATTCACATAATGTAATAATGGCCATATACCTTAGCTATAGTGGCTTCATGGGCAGAATTTTTCTTGAAGATAGCAGATCCCTCATTTGCTATATTACTTCCTGCAATAAATATTCACTGTGCCATGTTGATCCTTACTGCACTGCTGAGTCACCTTTGCCTGAGAAACTGATATAATTAAAGTACTGGATTGCAATGAGGGAAATGTCAGGTTCAAGTCTTCACTCAACTATGAAACTCATTAAGTAACTTCAGGTTGCTTGCTCTCCCTCTGGCTCCCTAGGAAAAATGAGAAGAGATTTCTATATGCACCACATTAAGTTCTTTAAATCTGAAAGAGGAAAAGCAATATGTGCCTTCCACAATGGGCCTTTCTCAAAAGGGAAGACTGTTTAAATGAAAATGTTAGAATTCATATCAATTGCTTACATGGAAATTTTTTATTACTATTGTTGGGTTTAAAAACATGATGTGAATTGTGTAGAAACTTGGGAAAACTGCTTTTTATCCCAAAGAATTTTCAATAGTATAACTAGTATGCTGAAGAAGATAAAACAGTGTTACATTTCTTTAGCCAAAAGGGCTCTTAATACTGAAAATTCTTCTATTTTGTTTCTGGTTTATATACTATCTTATATTTGATTGTTTATTATGTTTATCACTAGATTCAACAAAAGGGAGTCTTAGTGGTTTATAATACAGAAATATAAAAACAGAATAAAAACATAACAGTCAATAAAAACACAACAATAAAAAGGTTTTATTTCTGAGCCTAACAGTGAGAATGACAATGTAATCTCAAAAGGGAGGTGTTTCACAACATGGGAGCTGCAAGAGAAAAACATTGCTCGTAACCCCATTAAAATATATCAACAGAAAATCCATATTGGATAAGTTAGGTGGACCACCCATGCTTCACATATTTCTGAGTGGTCTTCAAAGGCAGCCCCATAAGGAGAGCATTTCAGTAAACCAAACTGGTGCTGATAATAACATGAGTTCCTATGGCAAGTCCCTTAAGGCATCAGACTAGAAACAAGGAGACTGTGAGTTCTAGTGCTACTTTAGGCCTGAAAAAATGGTTGGGTAATTTTGGGCAATCGTTCTCTGTCAGTCCAGCCTACCTTACAGGGTTGTTGTGAAGAGAATATGATGCGAAAGGAATGTTAGGTATGGTCACTATCTTAATTTACTTATAAACAGTGTGTGTGTGTGTGTGTGTGTGTGTGTGTGTGTGTGTGTGTGTGGTGTATAAATTAATAAAAAAAAATCTCCTCTATCCATGGTCTCTACTTGCCTGTCAAGTGGTTGCTATGAATCACGGAAGCCTCTCAGGTCATGGATCTGCTGTTTCAAGGAGAGCATTGCCTCTTCAAGAATTAGAAAGAATAAAATAAACAATATATTACATAAATATAATCCTATAGTCTGTTTGAGGACTCATGTTGATTGGGATTATGGGAGTTGAACACTTAAAATAATTAGAGGAAATGGGGAAAACTGAGGTACTTCACTTGCCTTTATAATATGTATTTCTTAGCCAAGATTAAATACAGTATGTTAGTGCAACGAAAGATATTTTTCTGTCTTAAAATAGTGTAAGTCAGCATTCCCCAATCTCTTTGGCTCGGCAGACTGGCAGAGGCAAAGGCGGTGGGTGGGAGGACGGGATGGTTTTGTGCATGCATGTCACTATCACGAAAGCAGCTTCACATGGACGCACACGTGTGTGCTTGCCTACCACTTCCATGGCCCAGGAGTTGGGGACACCTAGTGTAAGTCATTAATGCTTCACAAGTGCAAATAGAATCTATTCCAAAATTATGGAAATGCAGAAAAATGTTGGAGTGATTGATGATACTTATAATAAATAGAGTACTGTGGGTTTTTTCAGTCCCTAGCAGGGCTGCTGAAACAAAGGAGCCACAAGCAGAGGAAATCTCAGAATCTTTATTCACCCTGTCTCATGTGAGTTCTAGGAACCTCTTGTATCCCAAGTCTACTGTCATTCGTTTTGCTGTGCCAGAGGAGAAGGTGCCATGGGAGGTAGGAATCTTAAATTTAGAGAGTTAGTTGTGTTATTCTGATTAATGCCAAATGGACCAAGCATATTAGTAATGTTTATTTAAATTATCCTCTTACCAAACAAATCTGAATTCTGTGCTGCGGATCTCCAATACTATAACAAGAATTCCACATAAATTCACCAGTCTACGATTCTGAGAATTCTGGAAAACTATAAACTAAATACCTATACAATGAAATAAATATAGTGGGATTTAGTGGCATCTGATCAGCCTATTTTAGAGGCTTTAGCTCTGAACTCAGTTTATAGACGGAGACATTGTAAGGAATGCAAATGCTGATAGAAAAATAATGGATAGTATCTGTTTACAGTGAGGAAATAATGCTTGTTGAAAGAAGTAAAAATGTCTGTGTAAAGAGTCTTCCCATTTTGTTATATGGAATTGAAAGTTGAATATGTTAGGAAAAATATAACATTAATTGAATGAAGTAGGAATGGAATGCTTTAGAAGTGGGTGTGATTAAAAAAAAGAGATTGGGTCAAGAATTAATAGGTCATGAATAGGGCTTGAATAAAAAAGTGAAGGACAAGTGGAAAAATATTTAGAGGTGATTTGATCCTATAGCAAAAATGATTAAGGATTGAATTGCAACAGACTACAGTGTGAAGAATGGGAAGTTCAGGAGTTAATGAGATCCTATAAAAGGGAAAGATGTGAGTTGAGAAGCTTAAAGAACACAAGCAATATATGAACACTATACGGACATGGTGGAAGCAAGGCTAAAAAAAGATATTGAAATGGGTAACAAATGGTGTTGCCTTATATAGATTTTGCTTCCTTTTGTTTTGTTGCCTTTTCTTGTCTCATGCATATACATATAACTATTGCTCATGCATGAGCAACCATGTTTGTTTATTATAAGGTATGCACATTTTCATCTTACAAGAACACAAAAGCAGAACACTACAACAATAGGGGGGCAGGGGAATATGGTATCGTATGGTACCTGATCCACTAGGCCTAAGGAAATTCAGAAAGAATTTCAGTTTTCATTTTGGAATTCTCCAAAATACCTTGTACTTGAAATGAGAGTACATGTTGCTATGCAAAACTCTGAAGTCTAAAGTATCCTTTTTTTCCCTGGCAGACAGAGTTCGATATCTATAATCCACCCTTCTATAGTTCTGAAACACAAGAGGATATTACACCAAAGTTCCTGAGAGAGTAAGTGCTCTTATAGCTGCTTCCTACTACTAGCTTCCTCTCACTATACCTGGGCATTGTCTAATTTTTTTTAGGGAGCTGCTGCTTCTATTTGCTTCTATCACAAATTTCTACTGATTATTTTTTGTTACATTGAGGTCCTTTGGTTTAAAAGTTGCGTTTTACTGGCCAAAGATACTAAAAAGATTAAAGTTTTGCTCCTATCTTCCAGCAATTTGGAGAACCTTTCAAGAATAAACTTCAACAGCCTGGATGGAGAAATCAACAGGCAGAGTTTCCATGGCACTTATACTGTCAAGGATGGCTTGCCACTGTGAGTCTGATAACACAGAGGGAATCTTGGTTACTGTGTCCACTTTGGGCTGAAAATTAGTTAACATGAGAATATGGAAGTCAAACAGAGTCCAATCATGAATGTGCTGAATGTTTATGCTTGAACTCAAATATCCCATTTCAAGTGCAGCGGTTATAGCAGATAACAAAATAAGCTATATGGAAGTATCTTATTCAGGAAATTGCTCTCCTTTTCAAGTTCACCGTATTTTGATCAAGATATGTTTCAAACTCACAGTAGTTTGATCAAGATATGTTTCAACTTCACAATAGTTTGATCAAGATATGTTGAGAGTGCACATTCCAGAGTCAAATTATAGGTGTGATATATTTTGTTCAGCATTTAAAAAAAATCAGGTTACTTGCACCCACATTCTCTTGATAGGAGATCATAACAATAAGGCTAGTGAAAGAATGAGGTGAAAATGTTCAGTGGCCTCAAACCAAAAGGCTCATAGCCAGAGATGCTGAACTTCACCATTGTGAAAAACCTCTGATTCCTTAAGGGTTCCTAAGTGACATAATCAATTACTATGATTCTTTATTGGAAGGCAGCCTTTCTCTTTCAGCAGATTATCTAAAGATGGGTTACTCCATAGGGAAAGGCAGGCCAGTCAAGTAATACTCTTTTAGTTGGATGATGGTCGATCCAAATGCCTTTTCCTCAGTAATTCGGTTTTTCTTCAGGTGTACGTACTAGTGAGCCTTGGTTCAAACTAAAACCCTGTTAATAACTGTTTAGCTTATCATTCTCTGACCTCTCCTTGAACATTTGTTTCCAGATTGGTGTTCCCAGGGAAAGAGCAGCATCCCAATGGCCTTAGCTCATGGCAGAACTATTGTTTCTCTTTCAGAAATCCCATGGGCAGGACAGGCTTAAGGGGCCAGGGAATCCTTAGGTTCTTTGGACCAAATCATGCCCTGCATCCAGTTGTGACACGGTGAGGAAATTTTATGTGCTTCCATTGTAATTTGTTTTTATTTTACTTCCTTTTTTATACTCATCCAGAGATTAGAAGCAGACATCTTGTTTCCGCAGATCAGTATTTTGAACTATTCCTCTTTTCACCATACTTCTGAGCCTTAGGTGTTGACAGCAGCACCTTTGCAGCTTAAGTGTGGTATCCATGGCAACAGGAGAAGAAAAAAACCTTGGATGCTCATGATCTGATGTAGGTCATAAGAAGCTGCATGTAGTTTCAAAAGACTTTTTCTCACTATCAAAAAGCAGAACATTCATCTTAAGTTTTTAGTTTATGATTTATTGAATAAATATTTGAGGCTGAATAGGATAGAGATACCGGAAAAGTCCCCTTCATGGATTACTGCCTGTTGTGGCCCGCCAGCAGCCTGCGCGGATCGTGGCTGATCCCGATGACGAGGAGGCTGGTGTGGTGTCGTGCCAGCAGCCTGCGCAGCCGGCGCTGGCATCAGACAGCAAGGAGGCCGAAGAGGATGTGATGCCAGAGGCAGACACTCAGCCAGGGCCTTCAGAACCTCCAGAGGCTCCTTCCAGTGGAGAGAGCGAAGTGGAGGAGCCTCTCCTCAATGCTCGGGCGCGCAGGGCTGCCAAAAGGCAGGAGTAGCTCCTCAGGATGAGGGGGTCTACTCGAGAGTAAGGCTTGAGGATAATTGGCCACTCCCTTAGCCTATTTTTAAGTCGCACGCAGCTAGTGCTTTCTTGCTAGAAACAATGTCTCATTACTACAGAACATCTTGGAGAGCGAGCGACTTCTCATATCTGGTTTTCTGGGCAGGTTGCCAACCTTTGTCGGACTTTGTTCTTAATAACTTTGATAAGGACCCTTTGCACGGGAAGCCTGCATTCTTGAAAGGGGTTTGTTTGGAATTAAACAGTGTTTGAGAAGCTTGGTGTGTGTCACATTCTCTGGGAATCCGAAGCTGGGGCAGAACACTGCCTTGTCATGGCAAAGGGGCTTGCATAGCTCAATGAAGCTATGAGCTATGCGGTACAGGGCCACCCAAGACGGACAGTTCATAGAAGAGAGTTCTGACAAAACATGATCCACTGGAGAAGGAAATGGCAGCCCACTCCAGTATCTTTGCCATGAAAACCCCATGGACAGTATCAAAAGGAAAGAAGATATGACACCGGAAGATGAGCCCCTCAGGTCGGAAGATGTCCAATATGCTCTGGGGAAGAGCAGAGGGCTAGTACTAGTAGCACCAGAAAGAGTGAAGTGACTGGGCCAAAGCTGAAAGGACGCTCAGCTGTGGATGCATCTGGTGGTGAAAGGGAAGTCCAATGCTGTAAAAATGTTCTCTCCATAGGAATCTGGAATGTAATTTCTATGAATCAAGGCAAGCTGGACGTGGTCAAACAAGAGATGACAAGACTAAACGTCGACATCCTAGGAATCAGCGAACTAAAATGGACTGGAATGGGTGAATTTAATTCAGATGACCATCAGGTATACTACTGTGGGCAAGAATCCCGCAGAAGAAATGGAGTAGCTTTCATGAGCTTCTCGTTGCAAAATTTAGGCTTAAATTGAAGAAAGTAGGGAAAACACTAGGCCACTCAGGTATGAACTAAATCATATTCCTGATAAATATACAGTAGACGTGACAAATAGATTTAAGGAATTAGATCTGATAGACAGAGTGCCTGAAGAACTGTGGACGGAGGTTCGCAACATTGTACAAGAGGTAACAATAACATCCCAAAGAAAAAGAAATGCAAGAAAGCAAAATGACTGTCAGAGGAAGCTTTGCAAATAGCTGAGGAAAGAAGGGAAGCGAAAGGCAAGGGAGAAAAACAAAGATATTACCCAGTTGAATGCAGAAGATCATGCCATCCGGCCCTCTCAATCCCTGGCAAATATATGGGGAAGAAATGGAGGTAGTGACAGATTTTATTTTCCTGGGCGCCAAGATCACTGCAGATGGGGACTGCAGCCAAGAAATTAAAAGATGCTTTCTCCTGGGGAGGAAAGCTATGGCAAATCTAGACAGCATACTAAAAAGCAGAGACATCATCCTGCCCGACAAAAGTGCATATAGTCAAGGCTATGATTTTCCCAGTTGCAATGTATGGCTATGAAAGTTGGACCATAAGAAAGGCTGAGTGCCAAAGAATTGAGGCCTTTGAACTATGGTGCTGGAGAAGACTCCTGCAAGTCCCTTGGACTGCAAGGTGATCCAACTGGTCAGTCCTAGAGGAGATCAACCCTGATTGCACTTTAGAAGACCAGATCCTGAAGATGAAACTCAAATACTTTGGCCACCTAATGAGAAGGAAGGACTCACTGGAGAAGAACCTAATGCTGGGAAAGATTGAGGGCAAAAGAAGAAGGGGACTACAGAGAATGATGATGGAGTCACTGAAGCAGTAGGGATGACCGTAAATGGACTCCAGAGGATGGTAGAGAACAGGAAGGCCTGGAGGAACGTTGTCCATGGGGTCGCGATGGGTCAGACATGACTTCGCAACTAACAACAACAACAACAACAACAACAACCAGAAAAGTCTATTACAATGATTTTTAACTACTATGCAGAGGCCTATATCTTCTTTTGGTGGGGGAGGGGGTGCATAATGAATATCTGACTGGTGTAATAGAGTTTAATACAGTAATACAGTATATATTTAGATAATTACATTTGTATCCTGCTTCTCATCCAGATAACAGTCAGAGCTCATTTTATTTTAGTATTATAGATTTCTTCATGTACCTTAGATACAACAGCAATCTGTTTTTTTATAGTTGGCGGAGGAATGTTGATGGATCTATTTATAGAAAAAACTTGAAGAAAATGCTGGAAGTTCTAGTGGTCAAATTCCCTTTCTTGGATAATTGGGCTTTGCTTGGGGTAAGCATATATGGGGCAGTCTATCTTCAGTAAGATCTAAATTGGTATTTTAATAAAATCATGCCAATTAATAATATGTTCTATTAAAACAACAAACTATGTCTACTGGTAGTCCTTGACTTAAAGCTATAATTGACCCTAAAATTACAGTCATCTGATGCTGGTAGTTAAGCAGATCATCCAATTGTACTTTCTCTGCAGTGGTCATTAAGCAAACATGGCAGTTCTAAAACAAATACTGTGGGCATTAAGCAAATCCACTGTAAATGTGTTTTCTTGCAAAAATGTTGAAAATCATAGTCATGTGACCACAGGATGATGCATAAGTGTGCAGTTGCTAGGCACCCAAAATGCAATAATGTGATCATGGGGGCAGGGGGGCGGGGGGCATTAGAATTTTGAATCCAGGTCATAAGTTGTCCCAAGAGATCCATTGTAACTGTGAATGATTGCTAAGTGACCAATCATAAGTGGAGGACCACAAAAATGAAAAAATAAAAGTATGACTGCTTTCTGAAATTTTCCATAATGAAAACATGAGTTGGGTATATTTTTCATTAAATGGCTAAGAGTATGTTCTGTGCTGTAGACCGAGCTTGATTCCAACGAAGTGGCATGGGCCTAAAAATCTTACTTATTTACCTCCTTCAATTCAACCACATAGCTGCAATTATACCAAAGAAAACCAGAATGACAGGGTAATCCAATCTACAGGCCCCATGCCTGAGGAAACATCCTAATCGTTAAAGATTATGAAACATCAAATGAATCAAACTCAGAGCATGCCTACCCAGCCAGAACTAGTGGCTTGGGTGTAAACAATTGGAGAAAGGTATACAAAGAGCTTTATAGGAAGCAACAACCTCTTGAAATGCATGGAGAAGCCTACTCGGAATCTGTGTATCTCACAGAATGCAATATGGGCCTCCTGAGGGGCACCCATAACTGCCCATGCTGCTGCTGATTTTCTACGTAGAGTTCACTGCAGTAATTCATTCAGGAGGCAATCAAGGCACGAGTGATCTTTAGTAATGTTTTCCAATCCAGGAAACCACACAATTGGTTAGAAGACAAATCTATGCACAAAGCCCTTCTGGCCATGGCTGCTACCCATTCCTCAAGTAGCAGCCACATTTCCTGGAGGATCCACAATATGTTCTGCCTGGGGCAAGGCAACCCAACAAAGAGCTAAGGATGGTAAATCTCTGCATCCAGGGGGCCTTAAAACCAAAATTGATGCAGTTTGCTTGGGTCAAGTTGAAGCGTGCTCTTCCCTGTTCAGACCTCCACATTTCTAGCATCTCAACAGTATCATGATATGCCCTGGAGGTAAAGGTGTATAATTAAAATCCTTGATTTTAATACCTCAGCAAAGCATTCCAGAATTCTTATCTGAGTTTCCAATACTGGATTTTACTTTTAACCAAGATGTTAGCTAAGAAATCAACTCATACTTACCTGCACCTCAGAGATTTATCATTTTATTAAGGATAAGGATAAGGATAATTTTATTTCTATACCGCCCCTCTCCCGAGGGACTCGGGGCGGTGTACAGCCAGGTAAAACACAATACAAATATCACAATTTAAATTAAAAAAATTCTTAAAAGTATTACATTTAAGGCCAAAATTAGCTAAAAAACCCAAAAATTTTAAGAACTACAAATTTAAAACTAAATTATGAAGCTAGCCCTGCCTGTCGGAAGAGCAGGGTCTTAAGAGCACAGCGGAAAACTCGGAGGTCAGAGATCTTGCATATGTCCGGGGGCAGTTCATTCCAAAGGGCAGGGGCTCCCACAGAGAAGGCTCTCCCCTGGGTGTCGCCAGCCGACATAATTTGGCCGACGGCACCCTGAGGAGTCCCTCTCTGTGGAAGCGAACTGGTCGGTGGGAGGCTATCGGTGGCAGAAGGCGGTCTCGTAAGTACCCAGGTCCTGAGCCATTAAGTTTATTAAGTGAATAGAAATTTCTGTTTTCTGTAGCATTATAGTTAATAGAATGTGTAAAGTGTTATCTGCCTCTTACGCTAAATAATGCTTTGATTCTTTCCAGGGATCTCTTGAACCTGGGGAAGCATTGCCACAAAAAATAAAACAGGTCCTGAGACGAGAGTTCTGGCCACAATTTCAGAAATTGCTGAATCAAGGAACAGAGGTATTTGGCCATGCAGTTGTGGCTTGATAAAAGCAGAGAAGAGTCTTATAGAATTGTTGGTGAACATTAGCCACTTTTCCCAAATGCATGACAGTCGTAGGGAATTGCACTTGTGATGCTGGGCTTATATAGTGCATAAATGGGGACACAATATAGGATGAATCATGTTTTTTAAGATGACTTTTTAACAATACAGAAAGTTTGCAGTTTACCAAAGACAAAGAATGGGTCATGCACATTTTATTTATTCATTTTAGGAGAATTTCTGTATGCACTGATGTAACCATATTATGTAAGGTCCCGAATATTTAGCAAAGTAACTTTTTAATCAATTTTCACAAGCCTGTAATCAAACAATGATTTAACCAATATAGGAGAATGTATGTACAGTAGGTCAGGGTTGAGTCTTTGTGCTAGCTTGGTTGCTTTTTTGTCAACTTTTCATTAACCAGGTTAGGTAACTTAATTAATGTGAAGTGTGAAGGAGAGTGGAGAGGCTGGCTGTTTTTTGTTTTTTTAAAATTTGATTTATATGCCGCCCTTCTCCGGAGACTCAGGGCGGCTTACAATGCATTAAGCAATAGCCTTCATTCTTTTGTATATTTAAATATAGTAGCTTGCTCTGCTGTTTTGTTCGGGATGTGTTTCTTTTTTGATGGTTCCCGGATTAGCGTATTATTTCTTCCCTCATCATTTATCTGGTATTGTTCTCAATTTATTTGTGTGTTGGCTGCTGGAGGAGATATGTTCTGGGCTGTTTCTTTCTTACCTAGGTTTTTGATTTTCTTTTAAACAGTATAGAAGCACTTTTGGATTTGGCTTGATACAAAATGTTAACTGTTTCCCAGTTGGGGTTGATTTTATCCATGTGTTTTAAGGCACTATAAAGACTCCTTAATCTCACAACACACATCAGAAACAGAAAAATGCCTTCTATTCTAGGACATCTGAGCTAAAGGTATTTTCTATAGTAAGATAACAGTACCACCAGCATCTTTTCCAGAAGAAATGGTACTTTTAAAATATTTACTACTACACACCTTTATGAGAGTTGTTCTTTAGATTACCAATAATAAGAAACAGCCCTATCCTATAAATGATACCAGCCTTTCTGTCTTCTCTCCCCCCACCCTCTCTCTCTCTCTCTCTCTCTCTCTTTATATATATATATATATATATATATAAATAATCTCCTTGAATCTTATCTTCTTCCAGATATATAAAGGGTACCTGGATGATCCAAGGAACACAGACAATGCTTGGATAGAGACAGTGGCCATCAGTGTACATTTTGAAGATCAGAATGATGTCGAAATGAAGCGTCTGAATTCAGTACGTGTCACCAGGTCACTTCTTACCATCATGCTATCCTCAAGATGCAGATTCTAAGATTCTGTGAACGAAACCCAGGGTGGTGGGTGCCGAAGGAGATAGATGAAGTGGCCAAAGAAATTTAGGAAAGCACTCTGAAAGGCGAAAGGCAAAATGATGGTGAAGAAAGAAATGGGCACAGAGAAGAGAGATTGTGCATTTGTGTATGTGTATATGTAGACATGCATGCATGTGTATGAGATAGAGAGATAGAGAATGGATCACAATTCCTGACAATGTAATAAGAGGAATATTCAGCAGGTCTACTGCAGACACAGTCATACACTGTATTGAATATTGCATTAAGCAAAGAGAAAAAGTGCAGACCCTAAAAATGATTTTTATTCTCATCAATCTCAGATTAATAGATTTACTGAGGTTTTTGAGGTAATCTTCTCATATCACATGTTCCAAGACTGTTTCCTTCTGACTTTCATGAGGCTGCAGGGAAACTAATTGTAACCAAATTCTTTTTCCTGTCTGGGATTTCTCTCTCCAGTTTCTCCAGGGCTGTGACTTTGAAGTGTTCGTGCGATGGCAGGTGGTGGACAAGAAGATCCCCCTTTATGTCAATCACAAAGAACTTCTGAGGAAAGCAACTGTCCTTTTGGGAGCATATTTCTAATGGCCAAGAGCAACATTAAATTTTGCATTTGCATTTCTTCCTCAGCTCTTTCTAACTGCAGTAAACCAACTGTATCCTGCTTTTCAGCGAATCTCTAGGATATTTTTCCATTCCGGCTGAACTTAGAAATGAAATTCTTTTTGACTTGGCCAAAAATGTATGCTTGTTTGAACTGCAAAAAAGAAGAGTTAGAGCTTTCTTTCATTATACTGAAGCCCTGAATTCCCTTTCCAGAAATGCCACGCATATTCCTGTGGATCATATAGAAGTAATGGACCTCAGGGCTCTGGGTAGCCTCATAAATTTGTAAAATATACAATAAAATGAATTGTAATTCATCTTGTAATACTATTTAATGCTATTAATAGCAGGGGAATAAGCAATCTCTGCCTTCAAATTGCACACAGCATCACTTCTCATCCAAGAAGCCAAAGGGAATGGGGTCGTATTTGATCTGTCCCCATCCACACACACACACAAACACAGCCAGCCGAGGGTTAAGGAAACACTTTGGAACGCACCCAGTTTCTTTATCTCCGACTTGGCAGCGATAGACACACCGTCTATCAGACAGACAGATAAAATACTCAGCTTCCAAATGTCCGACAACAATAATTATTTCTCTCCGCAGTTCCGAACGAGGCTTTAGTGACTATCCAAGGTTAGTTTTGTTCGTCACAAGGATCCCTGACCACTACCCTCTATTATATAGTCTCTGGGGTGTGGTCCAGTGACTCAGTTCTAATCCCTAGCACGCCTCCTAAGCTGCTGCAATCGTTTATCACGCCTTCGGAGGCGTGCGTCCAGGAATGATGTTTCTTCGTCACTCTGATCCGAGCCACCTGTCTCCCTGCTAATCTCCTCTCCCTCGGCCGGCACCTGAGACAATGCCAGAGGGGAGGGGCCTGGAGAGGGAGGCCTGGCTGACTCCTCTTCCTCATGCTCGGAGCTTTCTTCCTCCGATGGGACAGGCTCAGAGGGCGGGACCACAACAGTATTCTTCAAATTCTTGAAAGGAAGGCAGAAGGCCACAACTTCTCCATTATTGCATACTATGCATACTAATAGACGTAATTTACAGGACTTCAGTTAACTTTTAGAAAAAATGTCCTAAAACAAAGAGCAGTTATACAATGGAACTAGTCACTAAGCTAATAGGTTCTCCTTCACTAAATGTGATTAAATGAGACCTAGTGGCCATGGGGGAGGGGAGGATTTTAATTTGGACTATACCAGACACTAAACTGGACTAGTTTTAAATGGCCCCTTTCTACTGTATGATTCTTTCTTCTTGATATAGACTTAACTTTTCCTCCAGACCCTTCTGGCTATTTTACCAAAACAGTAAAAAGCAATTAAACTCCTATAGTCTTATACAGGGACATGGTGGTTCAGTGGCTAAGATGCTGAGCTTGTCAATTGAAAGGTTGGCAGTTCAGCAGTTCGAATCCCTAGTGCCGCGTAACGGGGTGAGCTCCCGTTACTTGTCCCAGCTTCTGGCAACCTAGCAGATCGAAAGCATTTGTAAAAAATGCAAGTAGAAAACTAGGGACCACCTTTGGTGGGAAGGTAACAGTGTTCCGTGCACCTTTGGCATTTAGTCATGCCAGCCACATGACCATAGAGACGTCTTCGGACAGCGCTGGCTCTTCAGCTTTGAAACGGAGATGAGCACCACCCCCTAGACTCAGGAACAACTAGCACATGTGTGTGAGGGCAACCTTTACCTTTACCTTTACCTTCGTCTTATACAAACTGTGTACTAACCACGTGGATATAAAAAGTTTACTTCATATTGACAGTGCCATGATTGTAGTTATGTTTTGGTGATCCATCCATTTTTATATTAATCTAATAATAATTGTCTAGCAGATTGTCTAGCAGATTGGTAAAATGAAATCATTTATTTGAAGATCTGCTAAAAGAGTGACAGATATGCAAAAATTGAGGTTTTAATATTTGTGTAGTTAGCTTCTAAGTTAAAATTATGTTTCCCAAACATTTAAAGTTTAAACTTTGCTTATGTTAAACAAATGTAAGGTGCATTGTATGCTTAATTTAAGCAATCTATACTTATTTTAATTATTTGAAAGCATTCATTATATTTTTATCACAAGGCAGAATATAATTGCAGATCTACAGAAAACTTCTAAAAGGGCAAATTAAAGACTTTTACAGACTTTTACCTTGAATCTACTCTTATTAAGCTCTGTCCTGATTCTTGAAGAATATAGACCCTTAAAGCCTCAAATCCTGAATTGAAGACAAGCATATTTTCCTGTTTTTTCCCCCTTCTGAAGAAAGGCACAAATAATGTGAGACTCTAGTTCAAAGGAAACCTTCTGAAAAGATCTAGATTCCAATTTTATGGCTTCTGTCATAACTATCACTTCAGCAGACAGTTGGCCATTATGGTCAATGTCCAAAGTCTCATTCAGTTTTCAGCTAGATGTGCATTGCCGTAAACTTTGTGAGATCTTCTATCTCTGCCTGAAACCTTACAGCAAGCTACAGGTAGCCTGATTCACAATTCTGTGAGTTTGTGAGGATCTTCTGTGAATATCTCATGTCTTTTAGTGGTGGCCTAATATTTCTAGGCTTCCAGAATCTTCCCCTCTTTTGAAAAGAATGGAGATATCCCATGTGTACAACTGAAGTTGGTGTTGATGGACTCTTATTTAATAAAAGGTGAGCTGTGTATGCAAATACATCCATACATTCAAATTCATCTTCACATAAAGTCCTTCAGATGAAATAAATAAAATACGTGACTGCACACATAATATAAAAAAAAAATCGACAATTTAAACAGTTTCTTAAAATATTTAGAAGCCTGCCTCCATTAAAAGCACAGTGCTACACACCAGTCAAAATAACAGATTAACAAAATGGGGAGAAAAATCAAGTGACTCAAAGCCATTGTGAAATGAATCTCAGCTAACAAAGACTAATTGGGCCTAGAATTTTTTTTTAAAAAAAGTTATCTTATGCCTCCCCCAAAAGCTCACTTGATGACTTAAAAATGCAAAGTACCTCTTAAACCACTCGCTCAAAATTTGTTTATCTACCACCCTAAAAGCTGCTGGAATTAAAGATGTAGAGGAATTGGCTAGTCAGGGAAAGATTATGGGTCTTTCTTCCTTCTCTTCCCTCTAATTCAGATGACAGCTTCCACAAAGAAGAGGCAGTCAAGCTATTCTCCAAAGCACCTGAGGGCAGGACAAGAAGCAATGGGTGGAAACTAATCAAGGAGAGAAGCAACTTAGAACTAAGGAGAAATTTCCTGACAGTTAGAACAATTAATCAGTGGAACAACTTGCCTCCAGAAGTTGTGAATGCTCCAACACTGGAAGTTTGTAAGAAGATGTTGGATAACCATTTGTCTGAAGTGGTGTAGGGTTTCCTGCCTAAGCAGGGGGTTGGACTTCCAACTCTGTTATTCTAAATTCTAATTTCCATAGTGTCTTAAAAATTGGGAAGAGGGCAATTGCAAAACTCCATTTCACCCAAACGCGAAAGCTATCTATTTCCAGAGGTTCCTGATTTGTTCATCAAATGGTTCTCCTCCCAGGACAGATTGTTTTATTGTTACAAAGAACATAAGGAGCATAGTCATACCTTGAAATGGTGCTGGTCTCATTCTTTATGGATGTTGTCATTAATTCAATGCAGTATGTGCTAAATTAATTAATACCGTGGAAGCTGCTTCTCTCCCATGAATGTCATTTGCTGAAGTCTTTTTGCCTCTATTTTTTATTGGCAGTAGTATTGAATACTTATCCTTGATATTCATTATAGATGGGATTTCATGATATTTCTTAATTTAGGCCAATAATTCTAATGTCAATGGAATCTGAATTAATGCTTCATTTTGTTCTTCTCAATAAAACAATTTGCTTCAGCAAGTGTTGATATATCAATGCCAGAAATGCCAATGATCTCACGGTGTTATTTATAAAGATTTCAAAGACTGCTTTTCCTCAAAGGTTTCTGTCTATTAATGAATGAAATCAAAGCAGCTTGAATAGCAAATTGTGTTCCTAGTTCTATGTTTAAATATTCAAGAGAATGAAGAAAATAATCGGAGAAGGTCCACCGAAAGTATGCAAATATACTTATGGTCAGAAAATAGGATGATAATTTTTAAAATACCTAAACAGCTTTTAAAAGTCCTAGTGCTTTTCAAAGCAGAAAATAATAATAGTAAATAAATATTTTTCTTTACTTGTATTTTATTTTCTTAGTTAAATGCACAATTTCTGGTCAGAATCAAATTTAGGTATAAGCTAAGCATGCTACAATTTAGGGCCAGGAATCTGAAAGGGCCACTCATTTATTATAGTTTTATTATTTATATGACAGTCTCCATAAATGAAGTCTTCCTGTACAGATTCATAGCTGTTCAAAGATGATTAATCCCTAGTCTCTCATATGTTTGTTATGCTCACAGCATCCTCGCTAAGTTCAATTGTTTCACAGTCTTTCTCTCTGTTAGCACTTGCCAAACAGCTTCTACAGCTTCCTGTAAAGTAAAGGTAAAGGTAAAGGTTCCCCTCCCACATATGTGCTAGTCGTTCCTGACTCTAGGGGGCAGTGCTCATCTTCGTTTCTAAGCTGAAGAACCAGAGCTGTCTGATGACAATTCTATGACTAATGCCGAAGGTGCCCGGATGGAATGCTGTTACCTTCCCACCAAGGTGGTCCCTATTTTTCTACTTGCATTTTTATGTGCTTTCAAACTGCTAGGTTGGCAGAAGCTGGGACAAGTAACGGGAGCTCACCCCGTTAAGCTGCACTAGGGATTCGAACCGCTGAACTGCCGACCTTTCTTTTTTTTTTATTGAAAAAGTTTTCAAATACAAATTTTTCCCCCATTTTTCTCCCCCCTCCTCCCTAACCCCCCTCACCAACCATCCCCCCCTGTGACTTCTTCACAACAAAAACCTAATTCATAACAGATTATATAATATTTTACCATCCCCTTACTCCCTCCTCTAAATACTGACCCTTACTTGCTAATAATATTATTAATATTGTTAATTCCCCCTTTTACCATACATTTCAAAAAAAAAAACATTCTACTATAACATTGTATGATAACTTCTAATTTAGCATAATATTATTATAACTCCCAATTTAGCAATAATCTGCCCTTTTTCTCCTCCCCCAAACTTATATCTGTATATTATTACAACATTTCAAAACAACCTTCCACTTTAAAACTATATAATAAATCCTACTTTAACATTTAATCTTTTGTGTATATTAATATAACATTTCAAAGCAGCCTTCCCCATAAATCCTAATTTAACATTTATTCAACTCTATCCATTCCTCCACTCCCCTAGATATATCACTTAAACATCCCTTTTCTTAAACTAATCAATCAGTAAACTAACCTATTTCCACCCACTTTCCTACAAAATTGCCATGCACAACAATTCTTAATATCTTTAATCCACTGCCCACTCTGCTAAAATATAATATATATATATTATGTATATATTCCGTTATATATATAAAAAAAAAGACAATGACTTTAAATTTATAATCCATATAATATCTTCTTGGATGTCTTTCCATTGGATTGTTGAGTCCATCATCCATAATAGGGTAACATAGCTTCCTGATGCAACAGTTTGTTCAAAATCTTCAATCATCATCTGCCCCCATCAGTAGTAAATATCCTCATATATATATAAAAGTAAAAACAACCACCCGAGTGACATTATGATTATATTCCATATAGTTGTAACTGTGGCTTTCATCAGGATTATTAATTCCCATCATCCTAGTGGGTAACAACCAGATCTTCTGCATGCCCCAGCGTAACTCTCTTGCCTTGTAGTTCAGGATAGTTATAATATATTTATCGATACAAGAAAGAAATCCAAGGTAGATAATTCAAATCCAACAATTTAAGGCTCTTTTCACATCCCAAAATTACGGCATTGCAGAGGTCTGTCACTGTCCTCAGGATAATATTAACCAATACTTCGCCTCCACTATCTTTTCACATATTCATTCTTTTTTTTTTTAAATCACTGTCTTCACTGTTGCTTGATTTAGAAATTTCTATTTTTGTGAGACCTATTTCTTTTTTTCTTTTCTTTTTGTGGGTTTAATTTCCATCCTGGTTTCCTTTCTACAAGTTGTATATCAACTGCCGACCTTTCTGATCAACAAACATAGCATCTTAGCCACTGAGCCACTGCATTCCCCTAAATCCAACCTAAATCCAATCCTGGTAAAAACGTCAGGGTGGCTCGTACTGTATGGTGGTGGAGAATGCAAGAGGTTCAAATCCACCCTCAACCCTGGAAGAGAACTTTAGGCCAGTCATTCTCTCTCATCTGCTTAATAGGTAAGTCATAATAGAGGTAAAATTGAAAGGAATAGTGTGTACTCTGAGAACGTCTGGAGAAAAGGCAGACTATAAAATGAATTACAAGAACAGCATTTTCATCCTTGCTTTACATATAAACTTAAGTTCAGTAGTAGTCTAAGAAAAACTATTGTAAGAGCTGCTTTCCTAAAGTCTCCATCTTATATCACCCTAACCACAACACAACATCTGAGGAAGATTGTTTTTTATATGGCCCATCCTTACAGCATTGCCTTAATATTATTTTCCTCTCACGGTTGAATCAGCTTCAAGATCTTTTAATTGTTCCAGCTTTCAACTATGTTTTCCTACTTCTTTTTGTTAAGGGAACACACATAAATTTCATAGATGATGTGGTCAATGCCATAAGGGATTATGCAGACTATCCTGCTGAAGAGTTTTTGTTTCTAAAGTGTAGTAGGAAGAGACTAAGTTTTATGCAGGAAAAACAGATGTTCAATAAAGGAGTAATGTTCAATAAATAATGTTAGCTCTAAGTGCAGATATTATAGTTGAAGATTTCTATGGTTTGAGTTCATATAATACATGTGTTCTTTATCTGCATAATCTATATCAACAGAACAACGCTATGCTCACACAATGCTCTTCCTGTGTTTACATATTGTGTAAACACTATGAACTGGTTAGTTGAATTAGCTAATTTATTGATGTGCAATTCATTGAAGGTTGGATTTGCATAACATGCTAAACCATAAACGGACAAGCCAAGGTCAAAAGTAACCAAGCCTAACTTCTTATATGAATGCAGCGTATTCTGCAAACAGAAATGCAATGATGGATATTGCACAAAGTAGGCAATCACATTTTAGTGTAGAATGCTGAGAGAAATTAGTTTGCATGATTTCCCTCAGCATTAGTTTATGTTCATTGAACACTGATAGATTAGAGCGCACTGTGTAATAATTTATTTCACGTACAATTGATAAATATTTTTAACCACAAGGGAACTAACATCATGACATCATAACACAAGCTCCACTCTTTCATATTTACATTGTGACATCACATGCAAACACTTAAAGGGTGAAATTTGCTTTCCAAAGTTGTAATGTGGATTTCATCTCTCTGTCACATGCACACTGCTCTAGGATTTTGCAAATTCCAGGAAACAAATGTTTCATATCCTCTACAGATATTACCACTCCAATGGAATAGCTGTGTGTGTGTGTGTGTGTGTGTGTGTGTGTGTTCAAATTAGTGCAGATTCCTGAAGACCATCTGGGCAAGTCCCTGCTGTTTTCTTGGCAAGTTTTTGGAAATAGTTTGTCATTGCCTCCTGAGAAGCCAAGAGAGAATGACCCAGCTGGCTTTGTGCCTAAGGTGGGACAAGAATTCAGTTTCCAAGTTTCTAGCCTGGAACTTTTAACGACTACATCAAACTGATTCTCATGGAATAGCCTTATCATCCTCCAAACATATCCACATGCATTTTTTTCTTGTATTGTGTTCACACAGCATACTAAGACATGATGCCTTAATCATGATTCACTGGATAAATTACAATTTAAGCTCCACCATAAACTGCTAAACCACATGCTAAACCATGAACTATGGTTTGCAAACCACATTAAGTTAACTCATCATGCAAAATCACAAAAGCCATTAACAGCAGTCTAATTGTTGGGCTAATAGTTCATGGTTTTGTTCCTATGAGAAACAAGGGCAAGGCAACCTTAGTGGGTTTTCAGCTAACAACCAATGATTTAAAGGTGCATGTAGTAGTCAAGAGTAATTGTTTCTTTTCTCCAGCTCTAGCCCGTGCAGAGACAGTACTCCAGTTCACTACAGAATAGTTTGATAGTATAGATGACTAGGAGTATGTGGGGCCATTAATATAATCTAAGTCTAACAACAAGGTGATCATATAAAGTTGATTACACACTGAATGAGACAGTTTTTCTATGTAATTATTAAAAAGGCCAAATGCAAATTACAGATTGCATCAACAGAAATATGATTTTTAAAACCTGAAGTAATCAGTTCACTTTATTTTGCTTTGGGATACCCAGTCTCAAGTACTGAGTTCAGTTCTACCCATTGCACTAAAGATTTATAGAAATTGAAGCAGGTTTAGAGAAGGTCAACAGGAATAAAATAGGGGAATAGAATCCAATAATTGAAGGCATCGGGTTTGTTTAGAGAAAAGGCAACTAAAGAGGATAGGCTAGCCCTCTTCAAATGTATTAAAGGATATCATATGCAAGATGGCTAAGATATGTCTCTATTTCAGAATGTGAGTCTTGGAAGAATGTATTTAAATTACAAAAAGATAAAATCTGTCTGAATGTAAGGAAAAACTTTCTTGCAGACAGAACAATTTGACAGCTGAATCTGTTACCTGGAAACAGCTGTGTTAAGCAGAGGCTAGATCAGGGGTGTCAAACTGGCAGCCTGCGTCACATGCAGGCCACAGCCACCCCAGCGCTGCAAAGGGGAAAAAATATTGTGCACATGACGAAAACGTGACGCGACAAGTTTGACATCCGTGGGCTAGATAGTTGTTTGGCTGTTGGAGGTTTTAACTGCTGCACTAAGCAGACTGAACTTAATGGGCCTTTTTAATGCTATGATTTTATGAGGAACCTCCTAATACTGAACTTCAGCAAATAACTGGCACACATATATTGCAATGTGCAAACATGCATTTTCCTTTCAATATTAAAGATGCTCATAACAGTTTAAGAACATGCTGAAGTCTTGCTCTTTTAAGTTAAAAAAAGAAAGAGTACAAGGAGAAATTATGACCTGGAGTTAATGCAGGAAAAATGTCATTCTGGCATAACAAAAAGCACCTTTAATAGTAAATACAAAGCTTTACATTTTGGCATCTGTGCAATAATGGAAAGCAACACTGAATGCCTGTTTTCTGATCTAGTGAATAGCAGCTACTGTGTTCCAAAGATATGATACTGTAATGTGTAACTCCCAAGCAAGCAATAGATCACTATGCTGCTTCCTATGTCTGCTAATACGTCCTTTATTACTGAACGGCCCCTTTAAAAATTCCAGGATGCTCAGCTAGGGTGGCAGTGACAAGCAGATGCGATCCAATTACAGTCAGCATTTGCCATGAATGGCTTTGTGTGCGACTGATGGGAAGAGGACGGCAGCAACAAGTGCTGTGTGCAGGCTGCAAGTCTTCACTGCTGCTGCTGGTCTGAACTGCACCCACATCCAGGCAAGGGTGTGGCAAGAGAAAGCAGAGCAAGAGCTCCTGAGCTTTGGATGAGGAAGAAACTTGGGATCCTCAGGTAAAAGGAGACTCAGCTGACTTCGGTTCAGGTATCATGGCCAAAGGGGAGAAGAGAAGGTAGCAATAATAGGGCAGATCAGTCGTGGCATATTTGCATGATGGAGTGGCTAAAGGTGACTATATGATTTTTTTTCAATCGGCTCAATCCAAGAAGCCAAATTTGAGGGGGTGGTGGTATTTTGCTCTGTAACTAGGTAGGTGTCCAGTATCTGTGCTGCTCTTATTTTTGACATCATGGTTGAAACTCTGGGAGGAAGATGTAGGTGGAGACTGCAGCTAGCTTTAGTGTCATATTTACATCCTGAAGCATATTAGGATTAGCAGCTTTGCCTGTTACGCTTAGAGCAGGGATTGCCAATGTTCAACATTATGACTCATGTACCTTTAATAGTTTGGGGAAAGACAGCAGATGTGCTGCTTGTCATGTCACAGTGCTTCAAGGGTTTGAAAATCTGCTTGCCTGCCTTGTCTTCCCTAGCTCGCCTGAGGGCTGAAAGCTTCATCTTAGGCAATAGGTTATGGCAAGGTTGAAAAGGAGAAAGAAGCATTCTTAGAGAGGATTCCCTCCTACCTGAGAAATTTCCTCTATCACTACAACCAGCAGGATCCTAAGAGCCATAGCTGGTTGCATATAGGCAGTACTCATAAATCCAGATTTTCAAAACCCAAATTGATGTCTGTAGCTGATCCCCAAAATGGCCTATTTATATCATAGAATTCAAATGATTTTTCAATCCGCCAATTTCCTCAGGGAACTCTGGGGATTGCAGTTCTGTGACCAGCTTACTGAAGATCTTTTGCAAAATTTTCTGCATCTATTCCAGAAGAAGCTGTTAAGAAGCAGTTAAAATGGCATGGAGCACATATAATTCTGTGGTCCTTTTTATGTTTTTTGGGGGACAACTTGGTGATGAGGCTAATTGATTACTCTTGCCATCTTTGGCATATAATGACAGTCAATTTTTTAATAATTACTTTCAGTCATGCGCACCATTTTATTTTGCCAATTTTCTTAACTGTAAAAATTATGCCATCAACAGAAAAGGATTCAGGTTATAGATTCCCCTCCTAGGATATGAAAACTTCAAAAAACATAACAGCAAAACTATCCTAGTACTAAGAATGAAAGAAAGCAAATAAGGGGTTTCTGATGAGTTTGTTTAGGGCAGAAAAGTGGCAAAGAGAACAGATTCTTACCTTCTTTCACCCATCTCTTTTCCTTGCTTAAACTACTCTACCATGCTCTGAATGTCTCCACCCTCAGCAAGCAGATTCATTTCTGGGGTAGAATATAAAACAGAGTACAGACAAGCAGAATTCCTTTCCCAAGTGTCTCCATCTTAAGGACAGAAAAACAAACGAAAACAGGATTCCCCAACTTCCAGTTTCTTTATAATGTTAATCGCTCCTCACTCAATGGTTTTTCCCCGCAAAAGTCTCCTGATCTTACTAAGTACAAACTTTTTCCCAGTATAGTGAATCAAAACTGAACAGCTTTTTTTCCCCTCCCCAGCAGTTGTGACATTTGCACTATTAATTCAGCTGACATAGGTTGCAGAATATGATTTAAATAAAAGGACTATGCTGTAATATGCAGAAAACTTCTCTGTTTTATTTATTTTTTATTTTTTTTAATTCTCTTTCCAAAGAGAAAAGATTTTGGTGCAAATTCATGGGTGAAGTATGATGCTCTCCTAGTTACTTAGTTAAAAGTTAGCCTTGCAACTTTAGAATATAATAGAACCCCAAACTGACTCCAGATGGGCACTTTACTGTTGAAAAGTCTGAGATGCTGGGCTTCCCCCTAGGCTGATGCAGCTGAGGGCAGATGGAATGAATAGGGCCCTGTGGTTGCTTCTCTTAAGTTCATCATCCCTTTAGGTATTCCTCCACCCGCCCCATGCACGCACACATATACTTAATCATTAGCCTTAGGGTGAATCTCCTCTCGTTTCCCATGCCTTATATAAGCTGCAAAATTCTGGATGACTACCAGATGGCAGACAAATGAAGTTGTTTGTAAATTGTGTCATATTTAATGCAAGAGCCCAAATAAGGAACATAACGCTTATTCTGTCTCCCTCATTCCTTTAAATAGCAATAGCACTTAGACTTATATACCCCTTTACAGTGCTTTACAGCCCTCTCTAAGCGGTTTACAGAATCAGCATATTACCCTCAACAATCTGGGTCCTCATTTTACCGACTTCAGAAGGATGAAAGGATAAAGCAGAAAGAAAAGGAGAACGAGGAGATTAAAAAAAGCAGCAAGCAGCAAGTGGTGAGAACCGGTGGGCGTAACCATGGAGTTCATTGTGAGTAGCTGCCACATTCATTGTGACTAGCTTCACTTTTTTTTTTTACCACTCATCTGCAACTTCCCTAGCTTCCATTGCTTCTTTTAAATCTCAAGAGGGAATTATTTCCACTTGAATTTTTATTTTTTAGAATGGGATAGGGCAAACTGGGCTCCTTCACAGTGATAAAAACATGTTTCCAAAATGCAACAACATCAGCACTAACATTCTCCATCACCTTCAACTAGAGAATGATTGAAAAGGGGAGAGAGAAATGACCTCAAGGGTTTTGTCTTCAATTGCTTCTGTTCAGCAGGAGGGAGGGAGGGAGAGGGCGAGAGAGAGAATTAGTTACCTATCAGGGCTTTGTTACAGAAATTTGCAGTCACAGATATTTGAGTCATCAACATTTGTTTGATCATGGGTGGTAATTTTAATTTTTGTGTTGGAATTAGATGAAAATGTATTCATATTTCTGCCCCTGTAGAGATTACTTCCCCATCTTTCTGTGTTCTGGAAAATGAGAAGCGTGAACTGATTGCTGTGACACACCTGGCCTCAAATCAACCCACCGAGAGTCTGAAGAAACTCTTGTGGGCCCTCTTAATTCAAAGGAGCGTGGAAAAAAGAAAAGACTCATTTTCTTTGCCTTAGCAGCCATGCAGGATTCCCTATTACTGATTGGATGACCAGCATGTTTCTGGCAACTGAGACATCTTGGCCCGTGCTGTTCCTTTGCTCTCAAACTCTCTTCTGCCTCTTCTTTTGCACCCCTTCCTGTTGTTGTACATCCTGCCCTGAACAGTGTCAATGCACCAATTATTCAGGAGCAACTGCCGTTCTGTGTAGTGCTAGCAACTTGGAGGAGATTCCAACAGATATTCCCAAAGATACCATGTTTTTGAAGCTGGATGCAAATAAGATTACTGCAGTTCCCAACAGCACTTTCAGGCACCTTGCCCACTTACAAGAAATAGATCTCTCCAAGAATGCCATTGAGAAGATTGATTCAGCAGCATTTAAGGGTGTGGCTGATGGCCTGCGATTGCTGGATCTTTCTGGCAATCACATACAGAGAATCCCAAAGGAAGCCCTGGTCAACTTGAATGCTATGATTCGCTTATCCAACAACCCTTGGCATTGTGAATGTACTTTGCAGGAAGTCTTGTGGGAAGTGAAACTGGACCCTGATTCAGTCAATGAGATCACCTGCCAAACATCTGTGCAAGAGGAATATGCTGGAAAGCCTCTGCTCCACATCCTAGATTCAGGCATCAACTTTTGCAACATGCATCAGAAAACCACCGATGTTGCCATGTTTGTTACCATGTTCAGCTGGTTTACCTTGGTCATTAGCTACGTGGTATACTATGTCCGGCATAATCAAGAGGATACAAAGAAGCATCTGGAATACTTGAAGTCCCTACCTAGCACAAGAGTTCCTAAAGAGACTATCAGCACAATTCTGTAGCCTGGAGTGCTGACTTTCAGCTACACAGCCTGTTTTCTAAAGAAGAAAATGTTGGATGAAATATAGAAAGTTTATTTCCTGCTAGTTCAGCCAGGACTTTTCTAATTTTTTTTTTAAAAAACAAAATGTTTCATAAAAGATTAAAAAATGTGTTGACATTATAAATATAGTAAAAATGTCTAAACCACATTTCCCTATGCTCTAAGCTATTGTTACTAATAGTGGACCCAACAGAAAAAAAACATATAAAAATGTCTTCTTGGCAAGGAATTTGAATGGCAAATGCTTTATTTTGGCTCCCTAAAGTTCTCAATCAAGATCTTATTCCAAGAGAGAAATCTAAAAACCCTCAAATGGAGCAATATAAGCCTGACAAATGTGTTTATGGTGCCAATGGAATATGTACATGGTTGACTTTTGCTTAATACTCTGAATGAAAAGACAAACCAGTTTCTCCAAAGCTTACAGAAAGTTCTATTGCCAAATTCATAGATTTTGCAAACAAGGACCCATGCAATTTGGTGCAATTTAATAAGTGACATGTATGTTTGTGTGTGTGCCGCAAATCTAAAAAGGGATACACTTTATACTGCATCTGGACTCATACTTCTTCATTCTCCATCAGATTAAAAATGTGTTTTTACTTCCAGAAACATTGCGGTGCATGGAAAGGAAAAAAAATGAGCATATGTTATTAAAAAAATAATGCTGAATATATTTCCTTTAGGAAGATGGGACAGATATATAATGATGAAATTGTTTGTTTCTACATTTGCTTATTTTGTACTGCAAATGGTGCTTCAAAAGCGCAGCTGGTTGGGGGATTAATAAATTTGAAAAGGGAAAAAAATGAATAATAATTTTAACTTGAGAAAAACCTAGTCCTGGCATCTGATAACAGTTTCTGAGAACAGAAACCTTCAGACTAAGAAAAGATAATATAAGAATAAGCTAATAGAAAAAGTAAATAAGAAAGTTATAAAAAGCCCCTCATTGAGGGAGATGAGCAGTCTAGAAACATGAAATATAAATATAATGAATAAAATATTAAATTGGAAACGCTTCTTTACATGATTTTAAGGTTCAAAAACTCTATTAAAAGCGATCCCCTATAAATTTAGCAGATTCTGTTTGAAAAACAGATTGAATCTAACCTTTTCAGAATTTGGCAGACTAAATGGCAGAATAAAGCAAGGTCAGTACTGAAGAGAATCTACTGGTGGCAAATAAATTTGACAGCAACACTGTACAGTATTCACTATACTGCACCAGGCACAGAAACATGCTAGACTTGCTGTTTGAAAACAGATTTGCAAATTAAGTCTTCATCTGCATGTTATTATGCATTTTAAGACTCTTGAGACCTTTGATTGTACCTTTGACTCTCTGCTATGCTGTTCTAATGTGATAGCATCGCTTTCCATCGCTACTTTGGAGAAAATGTATGTTCTCATAGAAGAGAATATATATATATATATATATATATATAGCTCAGGGTTGAATTTTTGAGTCCTTGATGCTCTCTGAGCATGGTTGTTTGCTTGCTGACATTCCATTATCTAACTAAGCAACATCAGTGCTGCTTAGTCAGGTAATAAAACAACTACGTAAGCAAGCACCATGTTAAGAGAGCTCCGAGGACTCCACAATGTTCCAGTTACTCAACGTATATAGATTTCTACTGGATGCATTTGTTTGAAATCTTTATAGCTATCCTGTAGGGTTGTGCAGTGCTACAGCTTCACTCACACAAAGGGAACTGGAACATGTGGGAGCACAAATGTGGCATCACCTTAAAACCTCAAGGCCTTTTTCTTAGATTGTGTGTGATCCTAGGAAAAGATGAAACTGCTGTAAGATGTTGAAAGGATCACATTTTTAGTTTTGTGCATTCTTAACCCTTTGTGGTGATCACATCTGAAGGCCCATCATGCGACATCAACATTTTGACAAATTTCAGTACAGTTGGGGCCTTTTTTTTTTTAATTACTAGTTTTATTCTACTGCTTATGTACCATTGCAATTCATTTATTGTGCAGGATGTAAATGTTCTCTGGTAATATTTGAGTTATGGGGATGTAATTCAGTCTGATGTTGAAACTCTTTTCTTCCTAATTCTCAGTGTAGAATGTGGTTACGACATCTCTCATAATGAGCATCACAAATTCCTGCACCATTTTGTGAACTTAAAAAATGCTGGTGGTTGTGCATCCATCTATTATGTAGTTTAATCCTGAAAAAGTCATCCAATGTCACTTTTTTTTCCTTTTAAACTGTTTAAAAAATCAAAAAGATTATCCTCTTGCTCTTCTTTTATTAAAAAGGTGCTAAACAAACATTAACAATCAATATTTATGCCTTCAAACTGACAATTTAATAAATATAACCCATAAGGAAAAAAGAAAGATGGAAGGAGCAAGGAGATGAGTTAAATTAAGTACTAAGTTTTCACAAAGGACTCGTAATTCATACCTGCAGATCTTATTACCAAGAATTTTCCCCTGGGTTTAAAAATAATTATTGTGATTATAATTGTTATCTACAGGAGGCCATTTTTTCCCCAATAGAACATTTGCCTGCTTGCCACCAATTAGTCTCGTAAAGGAATAGATCCTTTTACTTTGGACTGAGAAACATGGCAGCACCTACTACACCCAATTTTATTTAATGGGGCTATTATATCTGGCTCGTAAAAATCTGGAAAACCATTAGATCATAGCAAAAAGATATTCTTTGCTGCAATTTTGTGATATTCTGGATTTTAAAGCCCAGATAGCATAGCTCTAAATTATCAGCAATATTTTGCTTATTTGACATAAACTAAAGTCTCATGAAGAGATTGGATGAAGCAGAGAAGAATTCAACATTTGCAATGGAAAATAAGGAAGAGACTAATGATATATCAGTTTATGAGACAGTTGTAACTATCATTTGCTCTGTGTAATCTTTTTTTTATTAAGAAAAAGCTCGTTCTTTTGCCTTGTATCCATATCAGTTATTATATTTATCAGTAGCCAGAAACAAAACATTGGCTGCTGAAAATATTTGGAATAAGTATGAAAAGTTGCTTTGGACTGTATCACTTGGATTACAATTACTCATTCAGTGTCTGCTCAAATTTACAATGGCACAAAACAAGGTGGATTTATGACTGGTCCCCTGAGTACTGACCTTTTCAGTTTCCCTGCAGTCATGTGATCAAGATCTGTCACTTGGTGCCCAGCTCATAATTATGCTATCACAGTAAGTCAAGGTTGATCATGATTTCCCACATTCTCTGCCAGCTTCCCACACAAATTCAGTGGGGAAGCCATCAAGAGTTCTCAAGTTGCTCCCTTTCCTGACACTTTTTCACCCATCCAGGTTTTGCAGCATCTTCCCACCGCGTTCTCCCAGCCGCCTGTGGCACTACCACATCTGCCTGTGCTCCACAGCATCTGCTTGCCTGGGACTCCTACTTCTTCTGACCATGGTCCTGGGGTTGCAATGGCAAATAGGACTGCCAGGATTGTGATCCCTAAATCACATGACATCCATCATTTAGTGACAGTAATTCCACTTCAACAGATTCAGAAAGTACTAGATTTGTTTATACTATTGCGCTCATTTATATTGTCAAGGAATTATGTATCAATTATTTTAAAGCAGAGCTGAAGAAAATTCTTGGATGAAAAGAAAAACAAGAAAGTCCAGTTGCCTCTTGAAAAAGCACCTTTGAGACAACCATGAGCTGGATGACTGAGCTCTCCATAGATATTTTAAAGCATTAGAAGGCATCTGTTAATAACACTGATGTAAACATACAATAAAATATGGAATCAAACATTACTAAATGTAAACTAAATGGCTTACAATATGGCTTAACAGAAGAAGCAGTTATGATGCTGAGGTAGCAGAAGGAAAGACCTTTGACTATTATTTCTCAGGTGCAAAATATGTATTGATTCAAGAATTGTTTTTGTCTACTACAAAGGTTGACAACACAGGACCTGCAGAAGACAGAGCATTCATGATAGCTTTAGAATGGTATCTGAGGAATAAAAAAATGAAATATGTAATATGTTTTTTAAAAAAGGACAAAAAAGATTTCACATTACTAAGATCACCAAATCTCATGAGTTGTTGGTATTCTGCATTGGATCTCTCAGGATTTAAGGTTAAGCTTCATTTTTTCATTCAGTTTTGAAAGCTGACTTTTGTGATATGTGTTGATCCAGTCAGATCCAGCAACGGTACCCAGTACTTCAAAAAGTTATTGATACTAAGACATTTTAATTGAGTGGCAAATGGAATGGGGGAGGAAGGGGGTCTTTATCCCTGCCATCATGCCTTTGTGTCTTGGTTTGGGCTGACAGAAAGTGACTGGCCCAGAGTTACCCACTAAGCCAGAGGTCTTCAAACTTGGCAGCTTTAAGACTTGTGGACTTCAACTCCCAGAATTCTCCAGCCAGCATAGCTGGGAGTTGAAGTCCACAAGTCTTAAAGCTGTCAAGTTTGAAGACCTCTGCACTAAACTGTATCCTGGATTGGGGCTTTAAACCCATGTATTCTTTTTCCAATTTCTGTACACTTTTTTCCAGAAATAGAACCAAATATAACAGTTGCAGATGAAGGCAGGCAGTCTAACCTTGGGGCATAGGCAAAGCAGACTCCAAGGCAAACAGCAATCTATTTTACTCAGTGTACTTATTTCCTAATCCGTCTAGTGTTTTTGGTTTAAACACATGTCCACATCACATATATGAAATACTATAATTTCACCATCTATTGTTTGAAGTAAATACAAGTATTGTGATAAATTCTTAAGTTTTCTCACTTTGCTTTACTTTTTATAAATGTCAAATTGAATCCAGGCTGGATAACTCCAGTTCTTAAATTATGGGAGCTCAGACATTGTAGCTGTAGTTAGATTTCATCTGAGATGAAGTTTGAATGCAAATAAGCTCTGACACAGCACCTCTGAGATGGTGCAAATCACTCTATTTTATTAGGAACTGCTTTCAATACTGTAAATATTATCCCAATAATAAATAATTCCACCTCCATATATCCATATAACAAATGTGACCATCAACAATTTACATATAATATTTTGTGAATGGACAATAATACATTTTAGCAGCAAACAGAAGCTTTACTATTCACAAACTAACATGGAAAAATAAACTAAGAAAACTAGGGTCAACTAGAATTGGAGTTTATTGCAGAGATATCATAAATCCATATAAAAGTACTGGGCTTTCCTGATGTCCCCATGTGAAAAAGTTCAGAAGCATTATTTCCTAAAGCTTAAAACAGAAACTTTTTAAAAATATTGGCTTTTCTTTCCTTGTAGCCTTGCTGCAAAACTGGAGAATACAAACCTGGAAGACTCATAATAAATCCAAGACTTTTTGTAAATCCAAGCCCTTCTACATGCAATCTAGGGTATCTGGTAATAGAGGAGTAACTGAATTTTGAATTTTCTCACCAAGGCTCAGAATTTTTTTCTCTTGAAATCCTGAGATTCAAATCTGGAAATTGCTCATAAAAACCAAAAAAGCAGTTGGGCCTTTGTGGTCCCATGAATCTCATATATTTCATATTTTTAAAAACCTCTAGCAATTTCTCCTAAAAAGAATTCTACATCAGAATTCTTTTCATGACAATGAGTGTGTTGCTGGAATTGATTGACATATAAATATGTTGCACTACTATGCTCTTCCCATAATGTCACAGTAGTTGATATTCAGACAAGGAGTTGGAAGAGGTCAGCAAAAATTTGTATGCCCAAACGTTTTCAGTAGTAAATAGATATCAGATAGATGCCTTTTCTGAAGTCCACTGTCCTACTTCAGAAGCAAGGAATGCTCAGATGTGCCTAATGGTATGAATTGTATTGGCAGCTTCTTAGGGTAGGGATGATGTTCATAAATATAATGGGGGCAGGCAGGGTAGAATAAGGAAACCAAAGTTTCTGAATTCACAAATAGTTTTGGCCAGCTCAAATATACAGTCATGCAATTCAACTTAATAACAGAAAGGATCTGTTAAATCTAATTTCCAACAGCCTCCCACTCAGCTTAGCTGAGAAGCGCCAGAATAATTTTTCTGTCTTATATTGGCTGTATTAATTGAAGTATAACAAATTTCATTATAGCTCTGAATAACTAAAACAATTTTTCCCAAGTCTTTGCTTTTTGCTTATGTCAGGAAACTCAAGAATCTCCATTCGGGTCAAAAAAATTTCAGCTTCAGCACCTTGGAGAGGGGTTCTTTTGCACTTGAATACATGAGGTAAGAACCAGCTGTAGTGTTGAAAGCTTCCCAATCCCTACAGCCAAATGTTGGAAGATGGTGAACTGCTACGAAACCTTCATATCCTTGCCATCTGCAGTGCAGACAAAATAGTTACTCAGCTTGTAATTTTCAATTCATAATATCCCATTCTTCCAGTACTTACAGTTGTTTCCTTACTGTGGAATTGAACTGGAGAAATATTCCTTTCATGTAAACTCAGATAACCTACAAATCAGTTTCCACATCCTGGTATTCCCCAGATGTACTGAGATGTACTCAGTTCCCAAATTCTGGGGAAAAAATGGCTCAATAGCCAGGTAGCTAGGAACTTTAGGATATATTCTAAAAATTTGACTTCTAATATGTAATAGATCACAAATAGGCAACTTGGTGTTTTCCAGATTATTATGACTACAACACTGACAGTGCTTTGGGTTTGGGCTGTACTGACTGGAGATGACTCTCCAAAATGTCTAGAACAGGGGTATCAAACTCGCAGCATCATGTTGTCATCACGCAACGTATCACAACTTTTTCCCCCTTTGCTAAAATGGGGCTGGGCATGGCCAGTGCGTGACACATCTGGCTCGCAGGCCACGAGTTTGACACCCCTGGTCTATGAGACATCATAATAACTATTCCTGATATAAGTAGATTTTTAGCATATCTACTAGCACTGTATTATTCATTCAAGATAGTTTTATTATCATACAGATAATTCAAATATGGAATTACTTAAACCAAATTTCCTTAGGCTGGGCTCCCAGGTGTTTTCTGGCCTCCAGCAACTCTTATAATCTGTATCCATTTCTCACTGAATAACTACAGAACTTTTTTTTTCAAGTACAGAACTCCCCACTTGAGTACCAAACTCCCTCTCTACAGGCACATAGGGAAGGAGATTTATATTAATAAAGCTATGGAACACGTATAATTAGAATGCATATACAGCCCATTTCCTCAGATCCCTCAGAGCAAAGAAATATGAATGCCACATTATGTCATGTTTGCATGTAATGAGCCTTATATGACTGCTACCCCTCTTTTTGAAGAGGTGGGTTCTCATATTTTTTTACATAGTATACTGTATATCCTGGGTAGGGTTTTCAGTTTCACTAACTACTAGAAGGCAGATTATTACAGGACAGTTTTCTCCTTTAAGGACTCATCAGATTTAGATAACCAGATGTTATTCTGTGAGGTTCAAACCAGCTGTTATTTTATGGCTTCAATTCAGGGGTGAAATGCTACTGGTTTGCACCGGTTTGGATGAACCAATAGTAAAAAAATGCTACCGGTTCGTCCAAACTGGTATTTCCAATGATCAGCTGTGCCGCGCGATTTATATTCGCTAGAAAGCAGGAAATCCTGCTTTCTAGCTAACCTAAATGCGCGGCACAGCTGTTCCCCCCTCACTGTTTTACTTACCTTCTTAAGCCTCCTTTTTCCGCACAAAGCATGCGTTTGGTGCACACTGTGCATATGTGTATGCAGCATGTGTTTGGTGTGCACTGTACATGCATGCATGCAGCATGCATTTGGTGTGTACCACTCATGCGCAGGCAGCAAACCAGTGACAAACCATAGAGGATTTCACCACTGCTTCAATTCCTAGTAGAGGATTTAAAGGGGCAAGTAAGAAGTGTGGGTCAGCCCAATGTGTGGCGATTTGTTTCCTTCTCCTCCTTCCCTTGAAGAGTTAGTTTAACCAAAGTAAGTGTTGCTTTTTTGATATGGATTCTACTGCACATTGACAATCTGGAAGACAGACCTGCACTGAACTACATGTGCAATACCCATCAGTTACAGCACCCGTCTTCCCACCTAAAATCTGTTTGCAGAAGCCAACATAATGTGCGTATGTGTACACAGAGACAGAATGGAGAACATTAAATGTAACACTTTTATTTTTAAAAAGGGAAAACTTAACCTTTTGCTTACTAGATAAAAGAGCTTGGATGCATGAGCCAGGGTTTAGTTTCTGTTCTGAAAAAATGAGTTTTCAAAAGTAATTTTAAAAAGCTTTTCATGTAGGTACAACAAGAAGAAGTAATTTATAAGGGAAGTTTCAGGAACACCTAAATACCAAATCTCTTCCAATAATCTAGTTGTTTTAATCTGGACATTTGCTATTTAGCATCAAGAATAGAGGGTGACAGAACAGTAATCTTCGGTATAGCCTTTCTTCGTATACAGATTAACATAATAATATGGATACAATCATTCTGTCCTTTTTAAAGACTCCAATATATGCAAATGACAAAACTGAGGCATTTTCTCTTTATTACTTACCTGTAAATAATACTGTTTACAGAGAAGGTCACACCATCATAGGAATTTGCAACAACCAAAAAGCTGTCTTCTCCCACTGAAAAGAATTCCCAGTCTAAAGCACTATGATATGAACAAACCAAATAGGAAAATATTGCAAAAGTCAGAGAATCAGTGATGAACACACCTTGTTTCCATTTATATTAGAAACGGGGGGGGGGGGGAGGGGGAGGCAAAGGTGCCACAATTTTCTGAAATAAGTATAATTAAAAAAAAAAAAACCCTGGGGATGTTAGTGTTTCTATTATATATTTCTACTGGCAAGAGCAATTTAAGACAATATTTAGATGTATTTTTAGAAAACAAACTCAAACATTCCTGGAAGTATTTTTCTACTAAAAGAACCCCATGCTGATTTTTTGAGCACTTCTCAGAAAAAGCACCTGTATGTAGGGATGTCCTGAAACTTGACAAACAACTGTGCTGTGATGTTAAGCTCATAGATGGAAGAATTAATGGCGAAAGTGTTGATCGGCGGTACAGTGCTACTGTCATAACTATGACTGTTTGCCACAGCAAGAAAGACTCTGTTTTGGATGTAAAAGACCTCCCAGTCAGCAGCACCAAAAGTCTAGAAAAAGAGAGGAAGAAAAAGAGATTTCCAGTGAGTCACAACTGTAGAAGGACATACTTTATCATCTCACCCAATATGAGGAGAAGATGTCTAGAAGATTTGCCTTTCTCTCCAACAAATCAATTTGGCATACTAGACTAACTATCAGTTTCAATGAACAGCTTGTATAAATGCTACATTTTTAATGGTAATCTCCAGATTATTTGACAGTAAAGGGAACAGATGTCTTTTCTTCAGGCTGTTTTTCTATTATTGAACAACTGTTGTTGTACTTGACCCATAAACTTAAATTTCGTGATAAGGAATAAGCAACAGAAAATTGTTATTCGTAAAAAAAAGATGAAAACTCTTTCTAGCTGAACTCAGCTTCTGGGTAAAACAGGTCTTTCTTTGCCTGTAGCTTTCTCAACAATAATCTGCAACTGTTTTCCTTTTGGTATTTTTAAAAAGCTTCTCAGTCTAGTGCAGAACATTGTGATTTCCTAAGCTCCCATCCAACCGGGGCTGATTCTATTTAACTTTTTTGAGATGAGGGAAGTTTGGCTGGGTGCTAAATTCTGGTTAAGAATAGATTCACTTAAATTAAACTTGATTTTCAGGATGAATTCATCATATGTTATGAACATATTAATTCATTTTTCTTTAAAAACATTATAAATGTGGTTTGCCAGCCTTTCTCCTTCACTTCTGAATCATATCCGGATGATTTATTTTGTTTGAAATTTCCCATTTAATTCTATTCACGACCATTTATAATAAAAACAGCTGTACAAATACAGTTAAAACCCAGGAAGTAGTTACAATAATTAAATCTAACTGCAGTTATAATAATTGGACATAACTTTATTAACCAATACAATACACAATGTTTAACACCCCAAATAATAATGATGGCAAAAAGTATTAAGCACAACAGATTCTCTGGAAGAATGAAAGCTGTTTCATGGCAATAGGACTATGACTAGAAACAGTGGCCTAAGGCCTCCTCACATCATGGAAATGGTAAACATCCAGTAGCCTCTCCTAGGAGATAGGATGGATCATTTCAGACCAGAACAGATCATTTTGCAAATATGAAATATAAATAGGTCCAAAACAGCACTTGGAATTGTCCTGGAAATTTATTGATAAGAAGTACAGTATCCGCATGTTATATAGTTCTAGAGGCCAGGACCTACCAGTAACCTGACCTATACAGTTCTGTTTCACAATGGTTTCAAAGTCAATCACATACAAGAGTGTATTGCACTAATCTAAATACACATGAGTTATAATCACATATTTTTCACACTCCAGTTCAAAGTAAAGCTGGCACACGAATCACAGCAAACAAAAGTCCATATTGGCCTCAAATCTCCATCTGCCACCCAGAAGTAAATGTGAATTCAGGAGGATACCCAAGTTGCAGATCTACTCCCCCAAGAGGCGCTCTTCCTCCCTCATCAAAAACTTTGGAGTGGACTGAGAATCATGACGGACTAAGACTATCTCCATCTTGCTTTGATTCATCTTCATCATGTTCTGTTCATCCAACAGCTTCCAGACACTAGGAAAAGATTTCCACACCAGCCTGGCCATCAAGCCAAGAAGATCAGTGTAGTGGAAGAGGAAAAAATGGTAGGGCAATTTTTCAAGCAATTAAAGTACACTTGCTCCTTTAAGTCACTTTTTCCACCCACATAAACTTAGCTCATTCTAAGTGTACATATCCTTACTGAAAGAATTATAATCACATGGTTTTCTGAATGCAACCATATTTGATTCCAAATTGTCCTTTATAAATATATTTATTTGTTCATTTAATTTATTAAACTATGGTAGTTACAAATTGTGATTCATATATAAAGGGCTCCCCTGATAGCCAGTATGTTTTAAAACACTGTCATATGAAACAAATCATTTGAAAGCAGAACAGAATGACCTTTAAAATGGACAGGTAAACAAACAATCTTTAAAAATGGAATATAAAAAAAAAGGTAAAGAACAAAAATATTTTAATGGCCTATCTAAAGCTAAGCAAAGGTGGGGCGGAATCTGACTTTCTTATGGAGGTGACATTGAACAGAATTTGATAGAAGCAAATAGAAACAGCCTAAAAGACAGAACTTTTTTTCTATATATACAATCCACATCCCCATTATGCATATTTATGTACAATGGATAAAAATTTAATTGTTTGATCAGAACTTTGCCTAAGCATTTAAAGAAATTGGTTTTCCCATTGTTATATCTTACCAAGATTGACTGGAAAAGCTGGAAACCCCCATTAAGCCAAATGTAGATGTTAGAATAAATCTTGGTCGATGTTCCATTGAATGTATTGGCTACCACCAGAAAGGAATAAGGACCAATAGTGAAAAATTCCCAGTCATAGGCTCCTGAGGTAGGAATAGTTTGATTGGCTTCAAAAAGCCCTCTTCTAGAGTTCCATCTATATACGACACTATTGATATTGTGGTTATCTCCTAGAGAAGAATAAGGAAAGAATAATATGAATGGATATGCTATAGAAACATGATAAAACAGGAAGAGATGAAAGATGCACAAATGTACGACTACCACTGATATTAGAGATATTTATTACTACCTTTATTTTATTTGAGTTTTTGAAATTAATTTGATGAGGAAAGTCAATCCAGAACTTGGAAATGAAAAAGAAAAAGAAAAAAAGAAGAATGATACATGTAATGAAAACAATGGTTTACTCTTAAATGAAAAGCTGAATATATCTTGGTTACTTTTAAAAGCATAGGGTCAGATTCTCTTCCATTTGCTCACAGGTTTAAATTAGCCAAGGACATCTAAGTTGTGACTTAGCAACAAATCATAAATTTAAATGTATAAATGAACAAATAGATCTCTTCTCCAGAACCAGTGGCGAAACAGAAGAAGGAAGAGGGAAAAAGGAACCAGACAATTCTGAGTTTTGTGAGCATGGTGTTAAAAAGAGCCATGCAGTGATTAAAATGCAGTATTGCAGGCTAATTCTGCTGACTGCCAGCAGTTCGATTCTCACCGGCTCAAGGTTGACTCAGCCTTCCTTCCTTCCAAAGTTGGTAAAATGAAGACCCAGATTGTTGGGGACAATATGGTCTGTAAACAGCTTAGATAGGGCTGTAAAGCACTATGAAGCGGTATATAAGTCTAAGTGCTATTGCTAATTCAGTCTATATAGAACAATGTGTTTCCAAGAGAAATACCATTCTTTGTGGACAAGTTTGTAAACTAAGTACTAATTTAAAAATGGAAATGCTTTTTCTGTCTCCCAAACATATAGAGGTTTTCAAGGAAAAAGGAACATAAGTAACAGGGGAGAGGGGAGAAAATGGCATGCAAGGATTAGAGTTAAAACTTTTTAATCAGTTAAGCAAAAGATATTAATTATTTTCCCTAACTTATTTGTTTCTGTAAAAAATAATAGGAATAACAGCTAGTACCTGACTCATATGATACATTTTATCTTCACATCATCCTTACTTACTTCATAAAACTGAAATACTTTTTTCTCATGTAACACTTTCCATAGCTATATCATTTTTTAAATACATAAATCTTATTAGAAGACATTACAATTCCTTTTACATGATAATATTATCTCAGCAGACCACTTGATGGCAGTACATTCTTGTTTCAGAGATCAGATAGTTCCACAAACAAAATTTCTCTCTTTTGTTCCAATGGGTTCTACTTGTATTATAAACAAATTTATTCCAAATGGATTAGATAATCTGATGGAGAGTAAAGCTGTCAATGAGTATGAATCATGACAATTATATGTTGCCTCCAGAATCAGATACCATGTTTCTGAATGCTGCCTTATAAAGTAGGATTTTGTTTTCTTTTGTTCAGTTGTGTCCAATTCTCAGAAACTGCCTGGGCAAGTCTTTACAATTTTCTTGGCAAGGGTCTTCAGAAGTTATTTGCCATTGCCTTCATACTAGCCTGAGAGAGAGTGATTGGCCCAAGATCATCCAGCTGGCTTCGTGTCCAAAGCAAAACTAGAACTCACGGTCTCCCAGTTTCTAGTCTGAATCTTAACTACTGTATCAAGCTAGCTCTCAGGTTAAAATAGAAAGACATAAATATAGTAAAATCCTAATTCAGTGCACTATTTGGGGGGGGGGGCATCCATTAAATTCAATGTTTGCTAAAAAAAAATCAAGGTTATATTATTTGCATCCATTTTAATGATTTGAATAATAATAGTATTATCAATATGAATCAATTCATTGCAGGATGAAGGCCTTTTTACTGATAATTTACCACACTAACCCAGTGCAGTTTGCCAGATGGCGAAATTCCAATCATAAGAAGTGTCAATGAAAAAGGAAAGAAAATTTGCATATGCAGATTAAGTATTAGTATTCAGATACCTTTTCTGTGATTAGCCACTGCAAGGAAGGTCTCTCCATCAATAACAAATGCTTCCCAATCCCTAGCACTGTGAGTGGCAATCCTCTGGAACACGGTAAATTTCTCTTTTCTGTAGTTCCATTTATAAATTATAGAAAACTCATGACCCCTTGGATTCTGATCAAGATTAGCCACTACAAGGAAAAGCTGAAAAGGAAAGAAGCAACAATTTAGACATTCATTTTGCACAGAACAATCACAAGCACAAAAATGTAGACTTAATTCTTAACATAATATGAATTTGCCTTGCAACAACATAGCGAGAGATTGATTTAAGGCTGTATATCATTTTTATCTGAACTGGGATCAGTCATTATTTCAGTAAGATTCACTAGGTATCTGGATCAAATCAGGGATTCTCCAAAGTAGGCCAAATCTGAATATGAATTCCCCAATTCTTTGTTAGTATCATAGATACAGTATTTGGAGAAACGGGGAAACAGACCAGCTGTATCTGTACACTGTTACGAAATAAGCATGTAAACTTTATAGTTTAAATGGAACAGTTTCTGTACCAAATATATTTAGAATGGAGGAACACATGAATACATAAACTATTTCATGCACTCTAAGACACAATTTAATAAGATAGGGGAAAAAAGCTTTTTTCACTACTCAGGAAATATGGCTCAGCCATATGCATAGCATCCCCAGTCCCCACCCATTTAAACCAGCTCCCCAACCCTCCCCGTATGTCATGTCTTAGTCCTGGCCAAAGATTGTTCCTCCCTGTTCTTGATTTTGGCTGAAATCACAATGGGTGCACCCACGGATTTTTTTTTTCTGATTCCTTTTTATGAAAATTCTGCACTCAACAAAATAATAGTTTGAAAATTAAGCAGAACAGATTTTTCCAGCATCTATTGCTTCATTTCTTTTTTAATAATTGTAGGCTACTCAGGTAATATTCCTCACAATAAAATAACAAACACAGATGGCAATAAGGCAAGTCAAAGTAGGTAATGAGGCAATCGAACAGAGGCAGTTTTAGAATACTCTTACAACTTGTCCACCCAATTGGGGTTGTAGACCTGCTCACCTTACTAAGAGATGAAAATGATGGAGCATGTATCCAACACATCTGCCAAACATCGGAGAAGTGGATATTTGAATACACATTAAAGGCAGTGGTGGATTGCCCCTGGTTCGGACCGGTTCGCAAGAGGGAGGTCCCGCCCACCACCCCGGATGTCGTCATCAGCAATCTGCGCATGCGATCCCATTGCGAACCGGTAGTAAAGGTAAGTAGAACCCACTCCTGATTAAAGGCCTGGAGACTAAAACATATGAAGAATGGCTGCAGGATTTGGGTTTGGCTAGTCTAGAGAAAAGAAGGAGTAGGTGTGACATGATAGCAGTATTCTAGTATTTGAGGGGCTGCCACAAAGAAGATGGGGTCAACTTATTTACCAAAGCACCTGTAGGCAGGACAAGAAACAATGGATGAAAACTAATCAAGGAGAGAAGCCAACAGGAACTAAGGAGAAACTTCCTAACGATGAGGATAATTAACCAGTGGAACAACTTGCCTTCAGAAGTTGTAGGTGCTTCATCACTGGAGGTTTTTAAGAAGAAACTGGACAGTCACTTGTCTGAAATGGTATAGGGTCTCAAAATGGAATAGGGTCTTCTGCTTGAGCAGGGGGTTGGACTAGAAGACCTCCAAGGTCCCTTCCAGCTCTATTCTGATTTTCTTAGAAGAAAAACTTACTTATTTGTATAGGTAATTCTCGACTTCCAACCATTTATTTAGTGACAAGCAAAGTCAATGAGGTAAGCTAAATTCACTTAACGACCCCCTGATTCACTTAATAACCCTGGAAAAAAGGTCAAAAAATCAGGCATGACTCACTTAACAACAGCCTTGCTTAGCAACAGAAATTCTGGTCTTAATTGTGGTAGTAAGTTGAGAACCACCTGTATATTTTTTTAAGATTTTGATGTTCATTTCTAGCCAAAAGCCCAGGGTCTCTTCAATTTATTCTCATATTTGTTTTTTAAAAATAGGGGTTTTCTAAATAGGTCATAGATTTGTTTCTGCTAACCAACCTTTAGCAATGCTTATTTTTCAGTTCTTTCTACTGCATCAGTTGAGAACTACACCCTTCTGAATATTGATCCTGAACATCTTCAGTAAGTTTCCCATAAAAATTAAGACTCTAACTTGTTGCAATTGTTTTCCATCACAGAAAATGCAAGTCCTATGTTGTTTAGCTTTGGAAAAATTATTCAACAACAGTTTTCATTCACTCAAATTAAATAAAAGAATGGTTAATTTAAAACAAAAGAATACATAATTTACACAATACCTTTTTTCCCACAGTGAAGAATTCCCAGGACTGAGCTTGGTAGGTGGGGAGATTTTGGTAAGGCACAAATTTTTCATCAATCCATTTGTAAATGGCTGATCCAGGAGGAGTGAAGCGATTAGCAGTAGCTACAAAAAGACCCACCTTAGGGATGACAAAGATCTCAATGCCCAAGGTTTCAGAATTTGTAGCTAATCTCTGGTATTCTTCCAAATAGTCCAATCTTTCTTCAACTAGAAAGTGACAGAGAACAAGGAAACCTATTGTCACTATCAAGGCAATGCTATAGAGATGTTGATCCAGCAGAATAACTATTACTGGTATTTTTCCTCTCCTATTCTTCTTTTACTGCCTATAGTATATCTTGGCCTTCAATTCTCTTTCAAACCCATTCGCTCATCCTGTCTGATCTTATTCAAATTTACTCAATTGAAATAAATATTTATCCACTCTACTCGCAGGTTCATACCCCATTGTATAAACCTTATTGAAACTAGTTATGTTCCTTCTTGGCAAATATATTTTCAGCAGAGTTTCTTATTTCTTATTAATGCAATTTCTAAGCAGTTTAATTCCACTACAAAAAAAAGCTTCTATTTTTCTCTTTTATTCAGGTTGCAGGATAATTTCATTTGGATTTTCTCCATGTTGCTTACTGTTGGAATTGGAAATGTTAGTTTACATAATATAACAGACAAGGGAATTCGGTTTTAGGATTTCCAGGAAAATATTTACAGTCCATAAACTGGTATTATTCAAAGTTCAAAGCATCCATAGGTCAACAATATCCAGAAAGCATTTCACCTTCTAGCATAGAAATCCATTCATTCCCGGTACAAAGATGTAGTCCCTTCTGAACAATGTTTAACCAGAATTGGCCACTTTCAGTCTTGGTGCAAGGAGGGCGGGAACCCAAAGTCAGCTTCATATCTGCTTCTGAATATCAACAAAAATCAAATGTGATCAGATCAAAATTTGCTCTGACTTTGTAAGAAATGTTATCATGGTGTAGGTCTGCCTATTGCATACCACAAAACCAGAATATATCACTTTACAACATTATTCACATTTAAATAGAAATACACTTTTCAGGGAACACTTCTGCTGTATTTCTACAAACAAATAAAATAACTCTGAATGCTCTGGAGATACATTTTTAAAAAATAAAATTCAAGTTTTTCACTTTTTATGGATCATCTGCATATTGGGCTGAACCTACACTTAGCAATGTTTAGATAGACCTATTGATTTCAGAATATTTACTGGTCTAGGTAACATAATAAGTTTTTCTACTAACCATTATTAAGAATCTATACAGATCTAAGATAATGGGTTTTTTTTTCTTCCTGCTTTGTTTGCTGCTGGCAATTATAATATTCCCTGATTTAAACAGTTACCTTAACTACTCTAGCTGCTGTAATAACATATCTACTTCAATAATATATATCTTTTGGTCTTCTGTGCTTTAGTAAGCAAAAATTAGTTTAACATTCAACTGTATATTTAAAAAAAAATAACAGAGAAAGAGAGAAAGGGAGGAAGAGAGGGAGAGAGGGAGAAAGAGAGGGAGAGAATGCATATAGATTTCCCCACCAGAAGATGGAGGTTTCAAATTCTCCTGAGTAAATACTAATCTAATTCTTTCTGATGTATGTCTGTTAAGATAATTGATTTTGAGAATATTTGGATGACCTCTCATTCATAATTCTACATTGCCCTTTGAACTAATGACTTTAATAAAGGTTGGACTAAGTATAGTATTTAAAGTCATGTTCTATCAACATATAGAACTGCTAATCAATCAAACATAAGCTAACCTAAAATACTGTTTAAACTCAAACTATATCCTACACAGCCAGAAAAGAAACTAATATGAATCTGGGTTTTAGTTCATTGATCTTCCCTCTATCCAGTCCTATTAAAATCATTCAGCATAGTCGTATTTCAACAGGCACTCCAAACACTTATCTTCTAACGAAACTCAGCTCATTCTGACTCCACAGATACAATTTTTGTGAACTAGTTTCTAGATGGGAATAGTTCCATTTAGAAAAACAAATTGCACACTATAATGTGGAATTGGCCTCTTTTGCTGCAATTACAAGGTTGGAGAAGCAGCATTGGCTTCCAAACCCAGGTTCTTGAAGCAAAATAAATACATACATTTCACACATAATGATGTATTGATCTTCCCTTACATGGAAATTATCTCCATAATGAAAAATTAACATGTGCAAAATAGGGCTAGAACATTAATTTTCAGTTTTCTAGCATTACTTATGATTGCCAGTCCTCATGATAAGAAGACTGAACATAAAACTTAAGAGAAATTGACTTAAATCAGAGATGCCAAGAAAAACAATAGCTGATGTTCTTAGCAATTATGATAGGCATATAATTCTTTTGTTTCGTTTCTGGTTTCTGGCTTTCAACAAGTACTCATTCAAATTTCCTTGCAGCTATATACCTTTATGCACACATACAGAGAATCCTAGTCTCATTACCCAATGTGCTTTAATGTTAATGTTTTATAAGCAATAGCAGCTAGTCTTCCTGGACAGTTATGTTTTGGGAGTGCAGTTCAACACATTGGATGTTATCCTGAGAACTCCCACAGGTACTCTTCTGATTCTCAGAGTACTTATTTGCTACATGAAATGAAGGGAGAAGGTGATCTGAGGATACGAATTTCTGATCTTAAGTGAATAATGGTCCTTCCTCAAATCCTGCAATGCAGTCAATTTTCTGAAGTTCAATTCAGGCTGTATGGCATTGCAGATGGGAGGCATGGGGGAGAATGAAAGGAAGAAACTAGTTAGATCAGGGATGGGGAATATTTCAGAATTTAAGTCAGCCATGAATTTTATGGATTTATGTCAGCAGAATCAGGACATCTGTTTTAGGCTGGCATACAACATTGCAGGAAATACACAGGCTTTGTTCATAAAACATTAAACCTTATTATGGTTTGCTGATTTTGACTTCATATAGGCTTTGGCTTAACAGACTATTTGAACTCAGTCAGTTGTGATTTACTGTGGTTAAACGATCCATGTCTTAGCACAGTAAATAACTTAAGCCTCTACCTGGAAATGCTCTGGATCCCCCACCTTTACCTGTAATAGCTATGAGCTATTAAGTATTTTTTACCACCCAAAGTTTTTCTCACAGTTCTGAGGAAAAGAGATAAAAGTAAAGCTGCACTCAAGCCAAACTGAACTCGTGACTGTTAATGTTGTGTAGTTTCCTTGGCAAAAAAATGCAACAGTGGTTTACCATTGCCTTTCCCTTTTTTCACTCCCCAGTCTTGCTTACAACCCGGGGATTCTCCTAGCAGTGGCCATGGCACACGCAAGTACTAGCCAAGTATTGACTCTTTTTAAATTTTTTAAGATCAGTCAGGGTTGTGTACCCTCTTGAATACCTGCTATTAATACCTGCGCTGTATTTTATGTAAGGGTGATGCAGACTGTCAGCTGATTCAGAATGCAACAGTGATTTTAGTGGGGCTTTACTCCAGATATTAACCAACTTCTACCACTAACGAAGACCTTCACTCTTTCCAGACAACTTGGTATAACTACATTGTTGTTCTTGTATGTAATATTAAATACAAGCTGGAGAACAAACCACCTGAAAACTATGTTTTATTTTACTAACCGTAAGGGTATTTCAACAGCTCATTGCCCGCAGGTTTCACAGGCAGATCCTGCAGAATTTGGGGGATGGACAGCACTGCTAGGTTAACATTCATGCCAGTGCACATCCTTGAAGTGGCATCAGATCCTGGCAAGAGGACTAGCTGCCTTATCAAGCCCTGAAAAGAGAGGAAGAAAAACTAGGGAATCAAAAATCAAAAGCTCTTCTGGGGACAATAGTTGATGATTTTCCACAGAGGACGCAGTGGAGGATAGAGTTTACATCAGCCTAGAAGCTACATCTCTGACCTTAAGTCCAATCCCTATTTCCACATGTGTGAGACCACGAGAGAAAAATATTTTTGATGCATTAAGAGGCACTATCTTTCTATTGTTTCATGTGTTTGGAAACAGAGATCAGCCTCTCAAAACAAAATTCAAGGCTGGGCCAGAAATTGCTAAATCTTTTATCAAAATTGCATCGTATGTTTGCATTGGCCTTTGTTTGGGGCTATGATCAAAGGACTTGCTTCTTGTCATTATGACTAATGGTTCACCTACCAGCAATTCCCCTCTGGATACAACATAGGACAAACAAACCAAATTTTGAACAAAAGAAATAATGGAAAGAAAACATCAGGATTCAAAATAAGGACAAAGAAATGACAGAACAAAACAAATTAAGGAAGATGCAACTTCCATAACCTCCAAACATTCTATTGCCGATCTCAGAATAGCCATTTGGATATAAACAAACTACTGCAGCATAATTGAGCATGTGACAACTGAACTTAAGTATATAAACAGGTTTTAGGTTATCTAAGAATGTCTGAACAAACACAGTGGCTTTAACATATTACCATTGTTAATTGATAAGGCGATTGTAATCTGTCTCTCATCTGCATAACCATCCTTTCTCCCTTCAATTTTCCCCAAGGGGCCCAATATATTTTATATTAATTAAGCCAATCTATGCATCTGATGAAGTGAGCTGCAGTTCAGGAAAGCTTATAATTTAATGTATAATAACATTTGTTAGTCTCAAAAGCTGCTACAGACCTTTCTGATGTATGGATAATAGGTAAACCAATGTAATAGAAGAGTGACAATTATTATCCTTTGAGGCTTAACTCACAAATCACTGAGAGACTTATCCTGAACTAACATTGTATTAGCCAGACAGCACCTTCAGGGTTGCACATTTATTATGATATAGAATTGCTTGAACTGCTAACTGATTTCCTGCATCAGCTGAGGGCTGATGTTTTGGTCTCTTCCAACTAAATAATCCAGTGTAAATTAAATTAACAAAAAGGTTTAGCTTCAGGGTCCCTACCTTTTCAAGTAGAATCCAGAGCTACCTAACAACAGGTTAAATATGATGCTGACTGTCCCCCACCAATTGTACCCCTAGTCAGGAATGATAGTTAAGAGCCATAATGGTGCAGTGGTTAGAATGCAGTATTGCAGGCTAATTCTACTGACTGCCAGCAGTTTGATTCTCACTGGCTCAAGGTTGACTCAGCATTCCATTCTTTCAAGGTCGGTAAAATGAGGACCCAGATTGTTGGGGGCAATATGCTGATTCCATAAACCGCTCAGAGAGGGCTGTAAAGCACTGTGAAGCGGTATATAAGTCTAAGTGCTATTGCTTTAAGATTTTTGTTCATCTGGAAAATTATCAAAGAATTTACAGATACATAACCTGAACCCTTTTTCTGTCAACAGAATTCTGTCAAAATTTCAGTCTCTTAGGTCTAATTTCGTAACTCTCTGATGGACTAGTGCTATGTTCCAGCAAATTCTAGCCTTGCTGTAATATTTTCTTCCAATCACTTCTAATGAGCACAAACTAACAGACATGGTGAATCTATTTGCATATTCTCAGTATATCCAAGCTTGAGATGGCTTTTTGAAATCACAGCCTGAATTAAATTTATCACTTAAAAGGGCAAGATAAAAACAGTATAAATCACTTCAGCTACTATTTTTTCACTTTCTGTTTATTCTACCCATTTTTACAGAAGTTCTGTCTGATAACTATAGAGAACATTTCAATTAGCATTGTTTAAAAAAGAAATAAATGACTGTTGAACTATACTGCAAAGCATTAGGAAGAAAAAAGAAATTTTCCCACAAGGAATTATTTGAAAAAAAACAATATGCTTTTCTAAATGCAGAGGAATTTGGTTGTTTACAAAGTTGTTTTTTTCTGCTGTAGAATTTAATATAGAAACTACTACAACATACAATTTAGACTCCCATAACAAGAAAACTCCAGTTCATTGTAGAGTCTTTTGCATCTTTAAAAATAAATTGACTACTGAAATAAAAAAAAATTGAATGAAAACAGCTACCGGTGCTTAGAGATAATAGAAGCTGGAAGCTGGGCTCCATTTACAAGCAGGCAGAAAACTCATTTAAGACAGGATATTTCACAATGGAAATCGCCCAAACCTTTTTAGAAACACAAAGTCCATGTTGCACAAACCCCAAAACTTCAAAAACATAGAACCATATAAGAATCCCTCCTCTTATCCAGTTTGTTGTTCAGCTGATCCAGAAACAAACTGCTGAATGTCACTTGCTTCTGCAAATTAAAAACCTCCTTCCAGCAGCTGCTTCTTGGCTTGTCAATTTAAAGCGACGGCGTCTCTTTTTTGTCCCCCTTCTTCTTTGCCAAGTGATCTGGCTAAAAAGCGAGCCCTGATTTTTTCCTTCTAGCCGATCAGTTGGGAGGCTTCTTGGCTTCTCAATTTAAAGCAACTGTGTCTTTTTTTTCCCCTCTTCTTTTTCAAGTGAGCTCTGATTTTTTCTTCTAGCCGGTCAACTGGGACTCAGGAGGCAGCAAATAGATTAGGGGTGGGGCCAGGTAGAGGTGGTATTTACCGGTTCTCCGAACTACTCAGAATTTTCACTACCGGTTCGCAAGAACCGGGGAAAACTGGTAGCAACCCACCACTGGTCTGTTCCTTAATGCTTACCTTTCATCCACCTATTTGAGTTATTTATATATTTTTTGTATAGAGTCTTGAGTCTTGAGTCTTGAGTCTTGAGTCTTGAGTCTCTGTCTCTCTCCCTCTCCCTCTCCCTCTCCCTCTCCCTCTCCCTCTCCCTCTCTCTCTCTCTCTCTCTCACACACACTCTGCCTCCCTCCCTCCCTCCCTCTGTCTCTGTCTCTGTCTCTGTCTCTCTCCATGGCAAATGGCTAGCCCTTGCCTCTTTCCTAGGGCTGAGAGAGACAGACTGGCTCAAGGCTTGTTCCTAAGGCAGGAGAAGAACTCAAAAGCGCTCTGGCTTTTAACCATTATACTAAGCTGGCTTTCTTCTCAAGAATTCTAGTAAAAAGTAATTTAAGCTCATAAAATTCTATAACCCAAATCCCAAGGCTGTTTTGTATATGATTACAGTTTAGGACATTATACACCAGTTTATTACATTTATTGTTAAACTCTGTTAATTTAGGTAATAGGTAATCTGTAAGGACAATGCTACCATTCTGCATTGCTTTATTTGTATCTTTTCTTTTCTATATACTAATGTCTCTTTTCTTCTCTTCTTACACTTCCCTCCATGTCTTCCATATTATGCCCTATCTTTCTTATAAAGAGCGGCCCAATTAATCTCTTGTTTACTTTAGTAGAATGCAAGTAACTATCATTTTATCACGCGTCTTTGGCCAGGTCCTCTTCAGAGCAGTTCTTATGGTATTTATTATCCTTCCATCACCAAGTAAACATATTTTAATCTGCTCAAATTTTCTATTATACCAATAACTTCTATATCTATCTATCTATCTATCTATCTATCTATCTATCTATCTATCTATCTATTTTATTTGTATCCACTTTTATTATTTTTTCAAATAACTCCAGGCAGTGAATGTATCCAATACACTTTCCTCCTTCTAATTTCCTCACAAGAGTGACTGGGCCAAGATCACCCAGCTGAATTTTGTGACTTTATGAGGCACCCTGGGAATTTTATTAAGCTTTGATAGGTTTTAAAGGAATAATGAAGTATCTAACGAGAACTAAATTCCACAGTTCCACCATGTTTTATATCTGTGTTTCTTTCTAATCTCAGATGCATTGCTTTGACTTTCAGATGTCTTTAAGTGATATTTACAGTGATGTTTCAGTATTTGGGTGACTCCGCATTGCTTTTGTATGCTTATCATCAAATGCCATCTTGTATTCCCTTTGATTATTTCTACACTATCCTCCCTAAATCCAAATCTATCTTGAACCAGATAAGTTTAGAAGAAGAAACAAGTTTATCTTTTGCTCAGTCATCCTCCCATTGCTAATCAGAGAAGGTACTTATGTTGTTACAAAATCTGTTTGTTGCTGACTCATCTGAAAAATGGGCAAAAAAGAAATCCCCAGTAATCCCTAATAGAAGAGAAGTCATTCTGTCTGAAGTATCTGCAATTTATTTGGAAATACGGAGGAAAGTCATAGTGTTCTTATAGGATCACGATTTCAGTTCTGGGAAGAATAGAGCTGTTCATTTGATCTTGTGAAAATTTTGTCTACACTGAAATTTATATGGTGTCTGAACACAATGGTTATTGTGGTTATTGGTTATTGCAGAAATTTAAATGCCTACATATAATATGGGAGTAGGGAGAAGAAAAGATCAGCATATTTGAAAAACAACAACCACACACAAGTGAGCATGGTGAAGAGAGCTCAAGAATGGTATGTAACAGTTGGAAAAGAAAGACAAAAAATGGGGAGTGAGGTAGACTTTAAAAGCTTTATGTGATAATTACAGCTAATTGGAACCCTACAGGGGAACTTCTCTTTACACTGGATTTCATCCTGATTTCTATTTCCAAAGTTATCCTGGGAACTATATTTTCATAGAGGGACTCTGAACACCTAACAATTCCATGGACTCTCATTGAACAGCAACTTCTCCGTGGAGAAGCTTTTGCAGAAAAACATATGAAATTAAAATAAATGGATAGGGGGACATTGCAATCCAAATATAATAAGCAGACTCAGAGGTAACCTAAATATCTAGAACAGAGTCATTCAGAACAATGAAAATTAGAAGTTATACTTACAGTAAAGAAACCTTTTCTTCTTCTTCTATTTCCTATATAAAATCGAGTTCCTGTCATAGTCAAGAATGTTGGAAAAGCAGTATCTGCAATCCTAAAATAAGTGAAAAAGGAAGCTTATGTGAATCCAGGAATGCTAACTATAAAATCAAATACAGGATGAGAGCATTCTGATTTAAAACTCATTTGTGACTTAATTTTCTAGCATTAAGTTCAGTCTTCTCTCTTTCTGATTCTCTCTGCAATTCTTTCAAAGCTCATGCGAAATGTGCATTTCATAATGTATTCATTTTTATATTTGTTTGTTCAAATATATATAATTTCATACAGAATGCATTTTGTGGTATTGTTATTGTTGCATGCACTTTGTGTACACTTTGTCTTTAAATATTTATCATTTGAACTCACAAAATTGAGAAACCTGTGATAATAACATAGCTAGCACAGTAATTCATTTGCATGTGTAGGAACTGTCAGACAATCTGTATTTAATTGTCAATCAAACTAATTTTCTCCTCCTAGAGAACTTCCAGTTGTGTGGGACTATTCTACAAAAGTGTCCATGCCTATTCAATGGCATATTATATTTTTAATGTCCCTACAACATTTTTTTGTTTGCCATTCTTTGAAAAGCCTGAGCTGACCAGACAATGATTATACTTAATGTACTTCACATAACATGATGTCTGTAATTCAGGGTATTAAGGATTAGGATTTTTTGGGAGGAGGGGAGGCAATTCATCACTGAATGTAAGTGATATGTGTATCAGTGCTCCTTGATTACTCTAACAGAATTATGACACCTATATCTTACGTCTTTGGTTAACTACTATATTTGCAACTGCATTTTCTAGATGATAAAGGATTGGGATGCTTCTTTGGGATACATGGGGAATTGGGGGAAGAACCTGTGCTACTTAGGTGAGAAAATAAATGTTGAGAAATCAACATGAACCAAATGAACACCCAGCTGGGGTGTGCAAACCCCTTGCAGCCCTAACTCAGGGGTGGTGGTTAAGGTTAAATTACCCCTGAATTGTACGTGCTTCACGTACACATCTATGGGGATGCTGCAGTCCACAGTGAGAGAGAAGGAGCCTTGAGATACTGCCAATACAAGCGTATGCCACTGGTTGTCCGCCAAAAAGACATCCCGAAAAGTAATTTGTGTCTGCCAACCATTCAAAAGGTCTCTGCTCCAGAAGAGAAAGTGCAGTTTACTCTGTGAATATCGGAGTCCAAGTTGCAGCGTGTCACTGTTTTCATCCAAAACTGTGAAGATGTATTCATTTCTCTGAAAACATAGTTCATGAAACCAGTTAGCCTGGAAAGGCATTATTTCCTTATAATAGCTTTGGCATAGTTAGAATGCAGTAAAGCTGCATTGACTCTGGACTCAGAGGATTAAAAAATATAACAATTATTGTGACATTTGTTAAACACTGTGTACATATAAAAGGCCCTGATGCAATTTACTGGAATTCCAGTTATGCATATACACTATATACTCATGACCATTTTTACTCCTTTTTATTCACATCAATCTTCCTAATAAATCATAATTTGGACGAAGAATATTGAGGCCTGAGTTGACTTTTCTAGTTACCGTAGTTGACCTAGAGGGAAATGGGGTGTCCATATGTACTACTGCTAACCGTAATGATCAAAGATTTATACACATATCATCATGTACCCTCACTTAATATCCTCTCCCTGGAGACTTTCTGGTATAATACAAAATAGTGTCTCAGTAATGTGCTATAGTATACTCAGGAATATACTATAATGATTAAGAAACACATAAGATCAAGGCTGAGGATCTATTGAGAGCATGATCAGCACCAGAATCAAACTCACAAGATCCTTTCACCATTTAATTCAATTCAGTAACAGAGTAACAGAGTTGGAAGATTGACAAGCTCAGTGTCTTAGCCACTGAGCCACCTAGCCAGGCCTATTCTTTTCTTCATTAAGTTTAATTTTCTATAACTGATCAATTTCTTCCTATCCCTGGATTGGAGTAAACGAAAGCTCATTCATTATGAATACTTCCAGGTGTATAAATAAGTAGCAATCATGCTAGTACCTTAAAAGACACTTCTGATATAATTTATTCATTGATTTTTGCCCTATTGTGACAGTAAGTACATATAGTATCCTCTGCTTCTCCCCTACACAGTGACTATTAAGCCAGGGTAAAGATAGTTCAGGACGCCTCCAATCAAGGCAAAACAAACTGACTTTTCAAGGCATACATATGTTTTACAAATGAATTAAATCCTTCTTTGGAAATTTTTCATCCTTCCATAAACATTTTTTCATCATTTCATCAATATGCATTAGTCACTCTTGTAATATAGTACAATACTATTGTGTTTATTCACACACATACTCTAGTCGTGCATAGACATTAAAAGGTACTTTTGAAAGACTGCAAAAAGAACATAATTTGCCAAATAGATGAATGGTAAAACATTTCTGTTAAAACATTTTATTTATTTATTTATTATTTTATTTTTTAAATTTTTATACCGCCTCCTCTCCCGAAGGACTCGGGGTGGTGAACAGCCAAAATTAAAAACACACAATACAAATATTAAAATACTTTAAAACAAAATTAAATTTATCTTTGGCTTCCCCAATTTAAAACCCCTTACCCATAAAATTCTCCAATTAAAAGATTTTTAACCCAGCCTGGCTTGCTGAAATAAAAAAGTCTTCAGGGCCCGGCGGAAGGTACGGAGGTCCCGGATCAGTCATATCCCTGGGGGTAGCTCGTTCCAGAGAGTGGGTGCCCCCACAGAGAAGGCTCTTCCTTGGGGGGTCGCCGGCCGACATTTCCTGACAGACAGCACCCTAAGGAGGCCCTCTCTGTGGGAGTGTATTGGCCAGTGGGAGGTTATCGGAGGCAGAAGGTGGTCTCGTAAATAACCGGTATTAATAATATATTAATATTAATATTAATATACTACCGGTATTTGTTTCGACCAGATGTATCGGATGCCTCAAAAACTCCTACAGTTTTGAACACATTAGCAAAAAATATTTTAGAGTTAAGGCAACTCTGACATTTTATCAATAATTTAGAGCCAGTTTGGTCCAGTGGTTAAGACATCAGGCTAGAAAAAAAGAAAATATGAGTTCAAGTCCTGTGTTAGCCATGAAAGGCAGATGGATGACCTTGGCCAGTCATTCACTGTCAGCTCAACCCACTTCACAAGGTTGTTGTTGTGGGGGAAATAGGAGGAAGGTGTGTTGGCCTTGAATGGCCAGAACTAACAGTATTTCAAGTGAATCTGATAAGGACAGAGAAGAATGGAACTATTACTTTCCATGATCTAGATTTGATATTCCTGTTAATGTACCTGATGGGGAAAAAAATGCCTTTTAGTACTGTTGGCTCATGCTTAACTTGCAGTCAATTAGGATAACCAGATACTTTACATGGGTGCTACTGCAGAGCCAGATTCTCTTCTATGCAATATTTGTGTCTTTCATTTTTCCTACCGAGATGCAGAAAAGTACATTTCTCCCTGTTAAATATAATCCTATTTATTTCAGCCCATTGCTTATGCTGATCTAGAGCTTTTTTCATCTCCTCGAAAGAGTTAGGTCCACTCTGCCAGCTATGTATCAGTCACACATTTGAAAATAATCCAGGTCATTGTTAAAATGTTGAACATCAAAGGGATCAGGACAAAGTCCTGTGGCCTTCCACTCCATTCTTTCTCCCAAGGTGAAGTGGAGTCTTTAGTGAGCAAAATCTGATTGCTTACTTAATCTACTTTAGTTAGCCAATTTGAAAGCCAATAAGATTCCAGATTGAATTTATGAATACATTCATATCTCTCCTATTCTGTTAACCCCTCAACATAGATTATATGGGTCTTCCCTTCACATTTTCATTTTCACCCCAAGTTGGACTAAAAAAAAACCCAATATCCAACATCACTTAGCAAACTTGAAACCAAGAACAGATGTGAATCCAGGTCTCTCAGTTTACCTACATTATACTAAATCAGTATTCTAAACCTTAACAACTTTAAGAGGTGTGGACCAACTTCAACCTGAGGGATCCTTAAAGTTGCTACGGTTGGGAAACACTGAACTAGAGTAACAATCTACTGCATTCTGCTTTCCCTTCTTTTGTGACTCCTGTTATTCCTAAATAAATCAGAGGGTTTACTTAGAAATAAGGCTCATTGACTCGGTTGGGGTTCATGTATAAATAAAGATTAATTTGGGATTAATCCTTAATTAATTTTGCTTCCTGTAGTTTCACAGCCCATAAAAGAAAAATCACTTTCAAACCTCAGGATGTTTCTCCAAGTTCTGTGTTCTCAAAGGGATGTAATTTTTAAAAATTAAGTTCAATCAATAAACACATATATCTTGTCATCTATGACTAATGTGTATCGCTGCCTAAAGCCCTGAAAATTAAATTTTATAGGCTGCAGCATAATTTTGATAATAATACACAGGTACTATCAAGAATTTGAGTCTACTTTCATCCAAGCAAACATGTTTAAAGGTGTTCTTTTCACTGTTATTATGACATACTTAATTACCTGAGAGATTTTGTGAAGCTTGCTAAATTAATGAGATTATAACATCCAGAATTATAAACCAAATACACCAATACTACAGTAATCTTAATTTTGAAGAATAAAAATTCTGCTCTTGGATAAAATCTACCACATGCTTACCCTGAATTGCATGTGGGAAGTTTTTATAGTAAACACAACGGAGAATTCCTCTGGGAATAAGTCACAGTAAATGAAAATCCGTGATGCTGGAAAATTGAGGAAGCGAGGGTTTGTTGTAGAAAGCTGGAAGCCACGTGCTCCTTGGATTTGAATCATTCGTATTCCACTTTTCACCCAGTTCAGAGGAACCACTTCAGAGAGAAGATCCAAGGGATGCAAGTCTATGCCAAAGAAAGCACCAAGTTAAATTACTGAAATTAGGGGAAGACAATAGGTTATTAAAAGAAAGCAATGAAATATCTTCTAGATGAGTCAAATGATGGGAAGGATTGATCAGCTATCAGCAAGGAGGAGACAAAAATGTCAGAGTTGTCTTAGCAAAAATAAGTGAAATATAATTAGAAGGGGCATAAGGCTGAAAGTGGATCAACAAATCTTATTTCTTTCCCTTGTACTGTATGTTTATTATTTATTAGTTTGATTTATAAGCCGCCCTTCTCCGGAGGTTCAGGGCGGTTTACAATGCTTTTAAGCAATAGCCTTCATACTTTTGTATATACCTGCTTAGTAGGGCTTTTTGGCCCCCCCTAAGCAGTGTTCTTGGAAGGATGGAAGGCTGAGTCAACCTTGAGCTTGGTGAGAATTGAACTTGCAGTAATTGCAGGCAGCTGGCAGCTAAATACTATTTTAACAGTAGTTTAGTCCACTGCACCACCAGGCTCTTATCCACTCGTCTTATGTTGGACGAGTGGGTAGGTGGATGGATGGATGGATAGATGGGGTGCTGATGTGAGTACAGACATGCTGCATTGAACAAAATAGGAATGATTCCTATTTTGAGAATACATCACAACTTTGAGGCATTTTTTTATTTGGCAACTTTAGAGTCATTCTTGCACAAAGCATTAAACGTGAGATATGATGTTGCAAAATACTTTCTAATTTCTGAACATCCCCAAAGCATTATTTTGGAGAAACAAATATTTCAATAGATGGAACAAGATCCATACAATTGAACACTTGTTGTTGGTTACATTCATTAATAGATTGATTAAAATAATTTCTGAAATGAAAGCACTGGTTCTCTCCTTATTATATTATACAATAGAATTATTTGCTTGTGTATTTATTTGTTATCAGCTCTTATGTACCACTCCAGTTTAGCAGGACTCTTATATCTCTTTCTTGTAGTAAAAGAACTAAAAGACTAATAAAATAATTAACCAGAACAAGAAATAACAACAAATGTTACTAAGAAAGAAACTAAGGTCACTGAAAACAAAAACATTCAAACACAATCCACAATGGTGGTTATATTACATCCCTTTGCAGAGCTTTCTTTAAAAGATGACTTTTAACTCCCGCCAAAACTTCAACCTGTCTAATCTTGGTCTTAGTTCAACGGTGAAATCCAAACAGATCTATCCGGCTTGCATGAACCAGTAGTGCCAGCGGCGGGAGGCTCCACCCACCTGCTGGGACGTCATTACGTCCTGTTTTTGACCCTTTGTGCAGGCATGTGCGCGCACTCCCATTCCTGAACCGGTAGCGAAGGTAAGTGGATTTCACCACTGGCCTAGCTGTTATTACTATGGCTACATAGATTTTGGCCAATACATGCAAATATTTCCAAATGTTATACCAAATAATTCTCAAACTTTATTCATAGAATAAAGCAAATCTGATGAAGATTCATATGGAGGGGCGAAAGAGGAAGCTAAATAGGCTTACAATTACATTAAAGTCACATTGACAAAAAACATCTGGAGAGTGCAGACAACATGTGAAGTTCATCTGCACTGTTTCCAACAAATCCTGCACAAAACATACTAGGAGGTCTTCCAGACAAAGGAACAGTCCTGGTACACATACAAGTTGATCACATGACTACACAATCCAGGAGTGGTGTTGATGTTTTGGTATCCTCTTTTGCCAGCAATGTTGTATCCGGGGGGCAGGAAAATACTAGTTCATGGCAGCAAATGCCACCTCAAAAATTATTTGAAGGAACAGCCTGTGCTCTCACTGTAGGAGTTTTTTTATTTGCCTTCAGAGAGTCCATCAGAGCAGTCTGTGGACATAATTAGGTAAAGGACCACAAATTAAAAAGTCGTGGCATTGCTAGCATTAGAAGTTCTGAAGTCAACAGAACTGCTCATCCTAAAATATGGGGGGAAATTAATATTGTTTATCCATTATTTTTGTGAAGAGACGAAAGTGGTTAGTGTTTAGACATCAGCCTCAATTGTTGTAGGGCTGAAATTTGTATATGATCAGAATATTGTAAAAGCATTCAGATACTGATTGGCAAGCAAACACTAGTTGGCTGACAATTTTTGGTTTGAAGCCATTGTCCAAAAAACGCAAATAATAGGTTTTGGCTATTTAAAGTACCCACAGTCATATAAATGTGCCCAATCATGATGTCCTAGAATCTGGAAGGAATTTGCAAATACTCAATGCAGCTCAAATAGATTTAAGCTACATTTCAAATTGGCTACAGATACAAATATCATAAGATTTGGATTCATTTAGTAATCCTGAAAATACCCACCTTTAGATTTCTTCACTTATTGATTACTGATTACACCTGGAATATCGCATCCAGTTTTGGTCATCACATTACAAAAAAGATATTGAGACTTTGGAAAAAGTTCAAAGAACAGCAATTAAGATGATTAAGGGCCTGCAGTCAAAAACATATGAAGAACGGTTGCAGGAATTGGATATGACGAGTCTAGAGAAAAGAACTAGAGGTGACGTGATAGCAGTATTCCAGTATTTGAGGGGCTGCCACAAAGAAGAGGAGATCAAATTATTCTCCAAAGCGCCAGAAGGCAAGACAAGAAACAATGGATGGAAACTAGTCAAGGAGAGAAGCAACTTGGAATTAAGGAGAAACTTCCTAACATTGAGGACAATTAACCAGTGGAACAGCTTGCCTTCAGAAGTTGTAGGTGCTTCATCACTGGAGGTTTTTAAGAAAATTTTGAAGAGCCATCTATCTGAAATGGAATAGGGTCTCCTGCTTGAGCACGGAGTTGGACTAGAAGATCTCCAAGGTCCCTCACAGCTCTATTCTGATTGACTAAAATTGAAATCATACCAGGATTCGATGTGATATGTGAATGTAACTTGTTGGCCCATAACACACTTTTTATGACTTTCATGCTGTATAATGTATTACCTTTTTTAAAGCCACTCAATTAATTGCTATGCTTTGCCTATACAACTAAAAAGGAAAGCATAATCCTAAACCATTGTAACAGCAACATCCCCAATAATGCTTCATTATTTCTTATGATGAAATTAAGGCTGGTTTGAATTAACCCAGTAACAACTGGAAATGCTAAGCTTTGGGACCAAAGTGTGTATTATGGAATAAAAGTTCCTTATTGTATATAAGTATGGAAGAGATGAAGCAAAACTGTGAACTTCTCGTCTCCTTGCTATCCTTGTTTGGCAACTATCTTCTTGATCTTCTTTCAGATTTTAGAGCAGCCTTGCTTAACTTGGTACCCTTTTGAAGTGGTTTTTGATTCTCACTGCTTTGCATCTGCTTTGAGTATTTTGTGGAGAAGTACTTTGCGAGGAATGACAGGAATTAAAATCCAACATATTTGGAGAGCACCAGGTTAGGAAAAGCTGATCTAAAATCAGAAAGATGATCATGTCCCCAACCAAAAGGCACACTGGTCTCTTTCTATGTCATTGGGAATTCAGGAAAATCACTGTTCCTTCCCATCATATACTGTAGAGAGAAGCCTGTAACCATAAACGTATCAGAACTTTTAATTGAAACACCTGAATCTGGATGCAAGTGATCTTGTCCCATGAGTTCATATATACTAGGATTTCTCAAACCTGGATAGATTACCAAAAATTGAGTATTTTTTTTCTTTGGGTAACGGCAAACAAATCTATTGCCCAATCACAACAAGGCCTTTAAAATAAGGACTATCTGATAAGCAGTTTGGGCTAATGAAGGAAAAAGTTGGGAAAGCAATGATATATACAATACCTCAGTAAAAATTTGTCTTCTGTTTTTTGCATTTATTTATCATTTTCAGATCTGCAGTTTTGATTTCTATAACAAATGGAAAGAAGACTTGTCTACAGCAAATTGGAACTACTCTTTGTTCTTTTGCATTTTGAAAATTGCATGTCATATTGATAGTTGGAATAAATGGGACAGATTGGGCTGTGTAAAAGCAGATGGCAGGGCCATGTTGAAATGGAATCTATGACGTGTATTAATTTCCTGCCACTCCTTCTAGAATAGCTTGAAGGAAATCAGTTGGACAGATAGGGATTCAGTTGAATTCTATATCTTTATGCGAAGTAAATAGCTATGAAATGCTATATGCTATATATAAATGTTATGCTAAGTGAAGAACTAAGCCATGGTTCTTATTATCTGGAAAGCTTAACCAGAAAGCTGCCACTATCCATTTTGTTTTGCAATCAAACTGATTCACTTGGAAACTTGTTCTGTCTCTCAAGGACTTTGAACAGAAGAAAACCAACTGCTATGGTTCTTACACAAATTTTCATACAAAAACTATGATTCTGCAGTGCAGGTTTAGTACCAGTTCTCATTCTTATAAAGGAAATTCATGTCTTTGATTTTGATTTCATTTATCTCATGGATTGTTTGAACACACAATGTAGAACAGCTTTATATGAATGGAGGGCACTTTCCACATGCAAAATAACTTTTTCATATTTTTTATAAATATTTCACAATTTTGACTTCTGGGAACGGTAATTTCTCTTAATCACTCTAAGTAGAAAGTTATGGGAACTCTAGCCCCAAATCTATGTAAGACAAGAGATTGGAAAAGGTTGAAATAAATCATTTGAAATAAGTCTGTGCTAACATTCAAAAGCATTTTAAGCATAATGATTAGTGTTATGCATTACTAAATGAAGTTATGCATTAATTATGCATGCTCCCAGACTCATGTTTCAAAGTACATGACTACTTTACCATTTAAAAGAATATTTCAAGTGTTAAAGGAGTCATGTCCTTTGGAACTGTAGACTACGTATCTGGGTACATGCATAATTCCAGCACAAGTGGTTCCTGTGCATGCACAAACACAGTTTAAGTTTCCTCTGAAACAATCATATAAACCAGGGGTGTCAAACTCAATTTCATTGAGGGCTGCATCAGGGTTGTGTTTGACCTTGGGGAGCCGGAGTGGGTATGGCCAAGGTGGACATGGTCAGCTTGATATCACTCGTGTCGGCAGCACCTGTGGTGGCCCGAGCACTCTGCCAGCGAAAATGGGCTCCTGAGTTGTTTTCAGCTGCGACAGCCTCCTGCAACCCTCTACCAGTGAAAACGGAGCTTGGGAATGCTGCCCATGGCCCTCCCGAGCTCCGTTTTCGCTGGCAGGGGCACCATGGGCTGGTCCTTTGCTATTTCTAGGGCAGCCCTGTGGGCCAGATCTAAGCACTCTGTGGGCCGGATCTGGCCCCTGGGCCTCGAGTTTGACACCCCTGATATAAACATTTCAAGGAACCAGCAGCTGTAACATATCCAGAAATATGTTAACACACTGTAAGAAGCACTGTTTTAATACAAATATAATAAGTCATCCTCAGAATAGCACCTAACTATAATCTCAAGATTATAGTGTTCAGTGCACTAGGAAAATGAAAGAACCTGTGCCCTCCCCATTTCACAATTTTCCTAGCCACGATCTTTCAAAACAAAGATAATTTGTGTTGAGTGTATTGAGAAAATTATGGTCTAAATCCAAAACTTCTGAAGGGGAAAAACATAAACATTTAAATTAGCTAAATAAAATCATTTTGTGCTGGAAAATTGGTTTCATTGTTCTTGGTTCTGGGCATTAAGTTCCTTCCTAACCAACCAAAGCATTCAGTTCTCCATGAAAACAATGACTGTGGTAGGTTATCTCAAAGACTTTGCCCATCACTGTTGTCTGATTTTTAAGACTGATTCCTCAGCAATGGAAAAGCAGCTCTTTCTCATAATGATGTAAAATAAAAGGCAAACCAATCTTTTTCAGTGTACCTCCCATATTACAGAGACTTCCTTAATAATTGAAACCAGCCAAGGATTATGCAGAATTTCATGAACTATTACAGAAGAACAGCTGAGATATCTGAGAGAAAGTTTGGCAGCTTATACTGTGAAAATTCTGGCTAGGACCCTCTTTCCCTTTTAACAGAGGATGCTCACTTCATACAGATCAAGGGAATGCTTGGGGCAGCATTTTCAAAAGTTCTCAATTTACAGAAGAGTCAAAACCTTTTTGCAAAGCAAATGAGATTGTGTCTCCAAAAGTGGCTTTCCTTAATAGTAGATATGATAAAGTGAGAAGGGGGTAAAACTGCCTTGCAGCATACTTTTAAAAAACCTGTGGACATCTCATTCCAAAGCTTATATAACCTTCCTCATAACAGTCTCTAACTCAACTCCTGTTTAAATATGATTCAGAATACATTGTATTGCTATACATCAGTGTTTTCCCCAGCAACTGTATGGATGTTAATTCCCAGAATTTCCCAGGCAGGGCTGGCTGAGGAATTCTGAAAGTTGAAATCTATACATCTTTCAAGTATTGAAGTTGAGAAATACTGCTGGACATAGGGCTTACCAAATAGGGTTTTTTATGCTAAAACAAGGGAACAGTGAGCAGGATCATTAGAAACCATATAGTATGGTATCCAACTAGTGCAGCCTTTCCCAAAACGGATACCTTGAGATGTGTCAGACCACAATTTGCATTACCCTCAGCCAGTTCCACCATAGCTGGGGAAGGAAGTCATAACCCAGCATATAAAATCATAAGATCACAAAACTGGAAAGACCATCAAATCCCATCCTCTGCTCAGATTAAACCATCCCCATCAGATTGTTGTGAGCCTACACATAAAAATATCTTCTGAAGAGATAGTCCTCATCTCCCCTTGCTAATTGGTTCTACTGTCAAAATACTTTTTCTGATGTTTGGCCAAAATCTGTTAGTCAGTGGCTGGATGTTCAGTACTTTGGAACAATAGAAAATAGGTCTTGACTTTCTTCTTAACAATGCCCTCTAAGTGCTTCCAAAGAGCTGTCATATTTCTTCTAAGGTGTATTGTTTTCAAGGTTATCTGGTTCCCTTGGTCTCTCTACTGTACATAACAAATAGTTTCCAGATCTAATCATTAAGTTGTTCTTCTCTGTATTAATTCCAGTTTCTTGGTATCTTTCTTAAATGGTGGTGCCAAAACTGGTCCATTATTTGAGGTCATATCTGACTAATTCAAAAATAATGTAGAATGATTATTTTCTTGATTTGCAAGCATATTTCCTTCTATGAATTTAAAATTTGTTTATCATTTAGTCGATTTATATTCAGTCAGTGCTCAAGTACATTTGCAAAATCCTTTTCATCTGGACTGTCACCAAGCCTGAGAGCTCTCATTTAGCATTATGAATTAATTTCAAAGTGAAGAACTTAACTTCTCCCCTTCTAAATTATATTCTTTTATTTTCAGTCCACTTCTCTAATTTTAGCTAATCCCTACAATTTTGTATCATCTGTGACTATTACAAGCATTACTGCTACATCCAGCCAAACCATTGATGAAAATATTGAAGAGTATCAGGCCAAGCACCTATAGAACCTCATTTGATATCTAATTTAAAAAGAAACTAGGCTACAAGTGAGTATCCTTTGAGTACCATTTTCAAGTTATCTGTAAATCCACTTAATGGGTATGCCATATAGTATCTAAAGCTTGCCTGGAACTCATAATGTCCCGGTTTGTAACCTGATATTTAACCACCACACCAAATAGGCTCTACTACCACATGCATAACCAGCTTGATAATCAATATCATGATATTCTTGTGAGCTGCTATGTTGAAGTCAAGATATACTGTATATCAGGAGGACACCCATTTGGGACAGGCTAAAATAGGAAGTTCCAGTCATGTATCTCTCCTGTTATGTCAGTCTGTTCATAACTGTTATTTACTTCTGTTCTATGTTCTTTGTCTGTGTTTGAGCAACCAATACAAATTTATACTGCTCACTTTCCAACTTTTCATTTTTTTGATTAACCACGAATCAGTTCAAACATGTAATTTGCTAGTTTTGATTCAGCAATCACCTGTTACTGATTTTTCTGGTCAAATGGTGAAGGTAGCACATAGTTCCATTCATTATTGTAAGATTCTTTATTCTTACTAAGGTATATTTCCATAGCTGCTTCTTTGTCTGCCTTCAACTCACAGCCACAAATGAAGTAACACAGAAATTCTGCATTATGCATTTTAAGAGAGTAATGTTTTGGATCTCTCTATTTCTTAATCTATTATCATATTTTGGATTATGTTTATCCACCTTTTTTTAGCAAATCACAAATTCATTAACATTCAAATTAAAGACACTTGGATTCTAAAATATCTGGGTTCCCATATGAACTGTATGAAAAATGTATACAAAAAGCACATGAGCAAAGGAAAGGGTGTGCTTATCACATCACTTGTGAAAGCATTCAGGAAACATAAAGTTACATTTGTGTAATGCAAAGCTGTTTCATTTTAATCTCACTAGTCTACTGATGTGTAGTCTACTGATACACAACCAATCATTGCAGTGAACATCTGTAGAGAGATAGTGATTGAGGCACTCAATTGGTGCGCTAAAGGAATTCTGCAGAATGTTAGGGAGAATCAGCATTTCATACTGTTAATAACACAATATATCAACATGCCAGCTACTAAGTCCCTGGGTAGCTGATAAAGTCTTACAAGATAGAGGCAATACTGCAGACACTTTATTCCTTTAATAAGCATTCAGCTGCTCTCAGATGTAGACAAACTGGTTCATTTCTCCTGCTGAGTATGTTTAATTCTTTAAAATTAAGCTTCTGAACATATTATAAAATCATAGGAAGCTGTGTTGAGAAGACTGTTGGAATACTGAGCAGACCATGACTTCAGAAATGTTATTCAAAGCATGAGTTGAGTGTGCACACTTTCTATATAATCATGATTAATAATATTGTTACTCACTGTAACAATTTCAGTACTGAAGATGATTCAATTATATTTTCTCAAAGGAACTATTTTGTTATAAAATATTGAATTTATTTTATGAATAATTAAAAGCATTGATTTTTGCCCACAGATCTTTCATATATTTCCTTCATATTTTGCAGACTATAGTTGGCTGTGTGTCAAAAGTTCTTGCTAAGTATTAATGACATCAAAAGAGGCCAGAAACACAACACATCGAGGCTTGCCTATTTATGTCCTGCATTAATTTCTTCTTCTTTAGAAAGTCAAGAAAATCAAGAACAGAAATAAGTATAAATTAAAAAATGGACATTTTTTCTGACATAAATTGTGGCTAATTGTTCTGTAAAAGAGGGGAACTGAGAAGTTCTAATAAGAATTATATATGAGATGACATTATTAGTTCAATATTGTTTATTATAATCCTGGTTGCAGATTTAGCTTCATCAAGCTAAAATGAAGTCAAGGTAAATTGATATCACATTGAATTAAGTGGATATACCAGAATAGAATAGAATAGAGTAGAGTAGAGTAGAGTAGAGTAGAGTAGAGTAGAGTAGAGTAGAGCAGAGCAGAGCAGAACAGAACAGAACAGAACAGAACAGAACAGAACAGAACAGACTAGAATAACAGAGTTAAAAGGAACTTTGGAGGTCTTCTAGTCCAACCCCCTGCTTAGGCAGGAAACCCTACACCAATTCAGATAAATGGTTATCCAACATCTTCTTAAAAACTTCCAGTGTTGTTTATAAATAAATAAAGTTTAACCCTAATCTATATTTCTATTACACTTACGAATTTATTTATTTATTTATTTGCATTATCATGTCCTGCATGTTTAATATTTCACCTTTGATTTGATGCATTCACACAGAGGATGCAGATCTAAATAAACCTGATAATTTATTCTTCATCTTAAAAATGGGGATAGCACAAATCATAAAGTATTTCATGGTTATTTCATAAGCTTCCAGTTTATGAAATACAGCATCAGATTGATTGGTAAGAGAGAACTCAGGTTACGCTCAAGTCTAAATTAGAACCCTAAAGAAGTCTGAAATTACCACCACACAAAATCCATTCATAGGAAGGGGTAAAATATGAAATTAGTATACCGATGTATTATTGTGCTTTAGTGTTATGCACTAATAGTTATGTTTGCATTAGAGAAAAGATTTCTGGCTTAAAAGATCATCTTTATGTTATGGAGATTCTTTCTTTCACCTTTTCCCTGGATGCATTTTAAATAACTACAGATTTCAACTGTCACCATGACATAGTTTATAGTGACTATGACTTCAAAAAACAAACATCCAGGAGTGATAAGCAGACAATTATTTGAAACATTTAGGAGAAGATCTAGCAAAAGGGTGAAATCAAGCTAAGGCTGCGTATCTCTAAAGATTGCTCCAACATTACAATATAAAAGTATAAATCATGTTTTGATGTAACAATGAAATACAATACCACTTGTCTTTATATCTTAGAGTAAGAGCTTCAGGTATGGAGGATTCTTGCTTATTAAAGGCTTTATTATAGGAATAATGTAAAGTTTACTGAATAATGTAATTTGGCTTTTTACACTGTTTTGTTTTTCTTTATCTTGGGTCAGCTGTAAGGTGACTGACTGAACATGGGATTCTGTTACGTGAATCATAAAATTTAGAGAAGCAAAATGACATTTGTCCATAGACAGTAAAAAAAAATCAGTTGTTATTCATTACTGGAATTTTGTTGCATTTTTAGTTTCAAGGACAAGAAAAATGCTTTGCTTTTTTCAATTGATAATTCAATTGAATTTCAATAGCAACTGAATCTATTCTTATTTCTGTGATATGAATTTAGATAACTGTTACTGGTTGTCCAAACTGATTCTGAAGATTTCATTTTTTTATTGTGAAGACATCAAAAGCAATTGTCCAAAATTGTTTACAGACCAGTGTGAGAAGTTGGGTAAATTTCAAGAGAAATGCAAGATGGCTTTAGAAGTGAATTTACATAGGAGAACTATGTTATGGTAGCAAAAAAATCAACAGCCTTGTAGCACCTTTTCCAACTAACATTTTTTAATTAAAAGACATAGATTTTTGAGCTATACCTCACCAAATCTTATGCCTTTTAATAACATTTGTCAATTAAGCAAGGTGCCACCAGATACTTGAAAAGGAGTAAGTATTCAAGTTTTTAGTGGAACGTATTTATGTAATTAGGGTTGAATTCAAATCCTAGACTATGAATTCTGCATTCTTGTTCGCATCTGCAAAAAGAAAAACAGCTGTAATGGTGTTTTTAACTTGGATTAATAACTCCAAAACAGCAGAAACAAAGAAAACTGAGCTTCTAAATTAAGATTACTTTCTATGTAATAAAATTGTTCTACAAATGTTTTATATTTTAGAAATTAATGTAAATTTCTCCTCCAGATATTAATGCATAATAATATTTTAAAATCTCTTTAGGTTTTTAGCTCTGTGCTTAAAAATTGTAGAGCAGTCCTTTCCCATCTATTCAGAAAGCAAATGTTCATATTCCTCATTTATAATAACATAGTTATGTGCTATGCATTAATATCTAATCCGATGTACCTTCTGTGCAGGAATTTTGTAACATGTGAACTAACAATGCCTCCAAAAAAGTAGACGTAATATCTGAATTGCAAGCAAAATCTCAGAAGAGATTATTTTAAAAGGAGGAGAAGGTAGAAAGATTAAAATACCAGCAGGAGGAGAACCTTAAACAAATGCCAAGTATGAAATTATTAATGCAATAAAATTGCCCAACAAACATTTCCATTAGAGGTGAGAACTATGGGGGTCTTCTTTGCATATGAAATTAATTATATATTAATTGTTATAATATATGCTTCTATAGGATGAGAAAAGAAAGAAAAGAAAGGAAAGCTTTCAAGTAAAAGCCAGTTTAGTATCGCTGTTATCAGTAGGCGAAAAACAGGATAAACTTCAATAGCCACATGGATGAAGAGATTCAAGCTTTTATACTTCCAGTAACCTAGATTTGAAAATAAAGCTGCTTGGACAAAAATAGGGGGAGCATTTTTTTTTCTTTGAAAATACTAAGAAGGTTTTCCACCAATGGCATTTCTGTATGTTTATTAAGATTATAGACCTAAACACAGTACAAGGATAAAGTCTTATTGAATACAGCAAGAGTTATTTCTGAGTCAACATTCAACACTGGGCATTGACTGCACTATAACTTTTCTTGAACTGAAATTGCTGATTATGATGAATACAATGAAATCTCAGAAAATTCATCAAAAGAACTCTCAATAGTTAGATAACACCACCAAACATAAAGATAAAGATCAGCTAACATCCGACTCAGCCAATCCAGTGGTAGCATTTCCTCCTACTCAATAAGAATCTCTTTATCTTGTTCACCTTAAATAAAATCTGACCTTGAAGAATTTTTGGACTGCAATGATTTATGAGTTATGCATGAATTATGCATGTGATTTCTCTGCTGTCGCAACTAACTCAACACAGCAAGGCAAATTGCTTCACTTCTATCCGCCCTTTAACCAATCAAACCAGGAGACATACCTATAATGTCTACATCATCCTACTTTCCTAGATAAAGAGATCAAAGTTTATAGATTAGACATATATGGTATTGCTACATTTGTATGTAGGGAGCTTTACAACCTGACCTTGTATTTAGCTTTAGAAAGCAACTATTTTTAGAGAATAACAGACTGTGGTCATTCCTTCCACTTCTTTTGGAAAGGAGGATATCCAGTGGTAGGATTCAGCCAGTTCGCACCACTTCAGGAGAACCGGTTGTTAACTTTCTGAGCAGTTTGGCAAACTGGTTGTTGGAAGAAATCATTAGGGCAGAGAACCAGTTGTTAAATTACTTGAATACCACCACTGAGGATATCTATTGATGTTCCAGCTCTTACCTGTGCAATGCTCCCATGACTTTCCTCCTCTGGCCAAGGATGGCTCAATCCGGAAGAGCAGCAGCACAGTCCAAACTAGTAGCAAAGCAGACATTAGGGAACTTTGTCAGCAGGCCCATGCAGAGGTACTTTTCTGGTCATCATTTAGCCTCCTCATCCTAAACCTCTCTCTGGCCTGGAAATTTTGCAAGCATAACTTGAGGATGCCACATGGCCTGAGACCTAAGACTCCACAGGAGGGGTTACTCTCTTTGCCAGTCCACCTGAAATAGTCCCCCCACCAGTCTTACTCAGACCAATAAATTTTGGTCAAGCTAGCCGCTGCTAGGTTAAAGATATTAAGATCTCCATGATGAAGGGAGAAAGCCTAAGATGTGAGTGATCCTCAGCTGGCTGATGTCTAACTGCTGAAATGCCCCATCCTGAAAGAACAGAGACCTCCCACCGACCACAAAGTCAGCCACAGCAGGAGGCTGCAGTTAAAGACATTTAAATATAAAAAGAAAAAACAAGTCTGAAAAAAAGAGGAGGAGGTGGAGTTTACTGCCTTGGGGAACTTTTCATCTTTGCCCAGCCCTCTTAAGGCTGGCTTTTAAGCAGAGGAATTTCCCTCGCCAAGAGAGCCACTGCTGAGGGAAAGCAGGCAAAATAAAGGAGGTGTTTAGCTCTCTGTACACCTGAATTCATCATCTGCTATAATGCAGTGAGCCCAGATTGAGACAGTGTGCGTGCTTCGGGTGGGGGAAAAGTTTGTGCACACATGGCTTGTTTTCCAAGGCTTATAATTATCTCTCCCCTAAAACACAGCCTTGTTTTGCAAAATAAAAAAAATAGGAATTTAAGAACAAATGGACCCTACTTCATAGCAGCAATATTGTTGCAGTTACAGGAATTTAGTGCCTTTCTAAACACTAACAATTTTTAATCTGGAATCTGTGACTAGAAAATAAAGGAAAAAGGTTTCAGCAGAAAAAGAGTCATTTAAACTGAACCCAGTCAAGCAGTAAACTTCCATTCAATAAGGAGCTACTTGTATGTGCTGAGTATCCCACCAGGTTGCCAGCAATGCGAGATTCATGGAAAAGCAGCTATTGTAGAAAACATCAGGCTTGAGAAACTATTAGAGTCATATATTACAAATTACAGTAATATATTGTAGAAAGTTAGCATCCGCCCCTCTCCTAGAATGAAATATTCTAGGGAATATTAAAAAGGCAGAATATTTTTCCTAAAAAAGAAATTAAAATCTTAAAGGAAACAGAAACAAAAGACCCCAGATCCCTGCCCCTAGCAGATATTTTGGTGCCAATTTATCCACAAGACAAAAGACTGGGTCAGTCCATCTACAAAACAAAAGACCTCAGCTCCAGGATGATGGGATTATCCTTCAGGACAAAGCCAATCAGCCACAATAGGAAATTGCCCTTCATTGCATCACCCAGCAAGATTCAACCAAGCCTGGGACACAGATAGCCTACAAAATTAGGTAAGACCCTCTGGGAGTCTGACAGCCAATAGGATACCTGCCCTTGCCACAGGAACAGAGAGGGTATAAATACCTCTTTCTCTCCACTCCACCCAGGGCTTCAAACCCATGTGGTCCTGTTCACCATTAAACCATCCTTCCAAGCAGTCTCCATGTTTCCAGTGTCTTTCTCCCCACTTGGAATTGAACCCAGATGGACATTTCTTCCAACAATATAATAAAATATATGAATATTATATATTCATAATATTCCTATATTATTTTATAATAATGTATCACATGAATAATATTCTTATATTAAAATGAAAATATTGGAAATTATGGGGTTAATTTGATTGTTGGAACTCCCATTTAAGAGTTCCTGGTTTGAGCTTACTTCAATCAGAATTTTTTTTTAAAAAAAATTAAATACAGAAACTTTAACAAAATGTGAGCTCATTAACACACTATAATATATAGTGGTATACAGTGGTTATTGTGGCCAGCACAAAATGAGCTTGAGGATTTTTTAAGGAGAGACACTTCAACATGAGTGTTGGAGTCTTTCTATAAAATCTAACTATAGATGCAAGACTACAAGTATGGTTGTCTGTACACCATATGTTTATATGTAAAAAATATGGAGATTGTGATTCAGTATTTGAAGGATAGGGCCATAACTCAAGGATTGAACAAGTATTCTGCATATTTTTGAATCTGGCCTATGTGTGTGAATGCAGCACTGTGCCTAATGCAGCACTGTGTGTCCAGGTGTGAAAAGATTGTAACTGTTAAATCTCTAACTGTTGTGCAACAGGACTCCAGGAATGAGCTGGTGGAGAAGGGATGGCTGGTCACATTTCATTCATCAGAACATGCCAAAGACCACAAAAAGTGAAATAAAACAATCTCTCTGTGCTTATTATTCTCCACCTAAATTCTCTTTTCCCATCTGTTGAAATCAGCAAGATATATGTCAAAATCTACATCTTTATACACCTCTGAACTTTCTATGAAATATACTGTAATGACTCTACTAGGCGCCAAAGGCAAATCTGCAAACAGCTATCAGCAAAAGGTTAATAACAAAATGTAAGTTAATAACACTACGGACATTCAAAGTGAGCTAGAACTAATCCTCTTTAGTTGTAATTCCTGCAACAGGCTGCAAAATGTTCAAGTTTGGTTTGAATTTATAGCTATGAGACATTTGATTGTTCCGCTTGGGAGAGGCAGATGTATTAATCAGTTCAGGGAAAACTTTTGCTATGCATTGAAACTTGCAACTGGAAAGAAAATCTGAGGCAACAGAAAATGAGAAACTAAATCATTTTTTGATTGCTATTGCAAACATATTTTCAAGGATCAAGGATTTTCCTTTAATTTATGTAAGAATACATTGTTGAATATAGCAGTATAAACTTGTAAGAACAACAAGGATACAGTATTGTAATTCCATAATCTCCAGAGTAGTATTGGAAATATAAATATCATTATCGTAATAAAAAACAATATGAGATGGGTAAAAGCTCCAAAGTATTATCTGGAATCAAGCCAGCTTCTCAGATTAATCGACATTTATTTATTTATTTATTGGTTCGATTTATATGCCGCCCTTCTCCGGAGACTCAAGGCGTCTTACAATGCATTAAGCAATAGCCATCATACTTTTGTATATACCTGCTTAGTAGGGCTTTTGGCCCCCCTTAAGTGGTGTTCTTTTTTATACAAGGTCAGTTTATTGCCCCCACAATCCGGGTCCTCATTTTACCTACCTCGGAAGGATGGAAGGCTGAGTCAACCTTGAGCCTGGTGAGATTTGAACTCGCAGTAATTGCAGGCAGCTGGCAGCTAAGTGCTACTTAACAGCACTTTAGTCTGCTGTACCACCAAGGCTCTTGGACATGTATCTTCTGGGCAAGGGAAAATTCCACATCAGGTACAGGCTATTATATGCTGTAGTTGCCAACACTGCTGTGATTTTCCCAAAACAAAGAGAGCCTTTTTTTCAAAATTTGAATTCACATGATGTAATATATACATCTCCACTCCAGACAAGTGATGTCATTCCAATGTTTAACTAGTGCCTGGATGCTGTGAGAATCTAGATGGTGTAGTACTAGCTTACGCTTGATAAGTAATAGAAATACGAGGGTAGAAGGACATTGTGGCATTTATTGAATAAAAAATATATAACTTTTTCTGGTAAACAAAATTAGAATACCTAGGAATTACTGGACCTATAGATTACATAATATCATATTTCCCACTTTCTCTAAAATTTTGAGATAACCATTGAAATTCATAAAGGAATAATGAAAAATATAAGATATACTGAGAACCAAGCACTTTGTGCCTTTTGTCAGCTGTAGGCGATGTGGCAATTTCTTCTATCTGATGGTCTGATTGATGTTACCAACATATTTAATTGCCTTACTGTTACTGATATGAGCAATGTGGGTTTTAAATATATATATATATTATTGGACATTTTAGAGAAATTATATAAACAGGGAATGAAAAAGAACAAAAGAAAGGGGAAAAGAGTAAAAATAGTAACGTGTTTTAATGTGCATGTTTTAATTTTGTGCCTTTGGCAAAAATAATTACATTTCTTTATATGTCTATGCATACCTAAAGCTGTACATATGTATGATATTTAATTTTAACTTAAATATTATGATCTTTAACTTTTTAAATATGATGCTGATGTAATATAAAATGAGGATCAGAGGAAATTTGATAACTAATGCTTCTCAAATAAATCACTGAAAAGAGGCAATAGGATTCATTAATAGATCATAATTAAAAAGGTTTGTACATTCTGCAGCACAGCTCAAAACATGTCAAATTCACACAAATATTCCAAATCAGAACAAAAACATAACAAAAATAAGAAACAAACATAATATACTGTAAATTGAAGCCCACACCTCTTAAATTTGTCAAGTTGGAAAAACACTGATTTAAAAGTCATCCCTCTTAATACAGTTGGTTTGCTTAAACATTAGCAAGAGGCTACTTATTTTTATTCTAACTTTTCCATAAACTGTGAAGGGGTAGAGTCAGGGTAGAAAGGGTGAAGCCAAATCGTGTCCAATCTGCTATTTATGGTCAGGGAAGTGGAATGGAGTCTCCATCCTAACAATTAATAAGCTTTGGAGAAATCAAAGATGAATACAAGCCTCAAGCTTGTACCTATGCAAATGGTACAGGAAAAACCATCATTTGGGGGCAATTTTTCACAGTTTGGGAAAAAATATTTTAAAATTATAAAGTGCAAGCAGATAATTCTTCTAATGTAGTCAAATACTCCTTTGTTCACTGTCCTTTCTCCCCACCTCCTGAATAAATACAATATTGGTATAAAATAGAGATAATATTAAAATGAGAATCCACACTTCTTTCTGCTTTTCCTTACAATGCAAACAAAAGTGCTTTGGGAGAATACAGAAAGAGAAAAAGGGTATCTGAATATGTCAGAATTGTTGGGCTAGAAGATTAAGAATTAATGAATAGGAAAATTTGGCAAGCATAGTTTTATTTAGCTTCTCAGTTTTGTAAACTTCAAAATTCTGCCAAAAATCTGTATAAATTCACTTTCCTTAGACTTTTCTTTTTAAAATACAAAATTTTCTTCTGGATACATCTTCAGTTTTCCTGAAACATTTGTAAATTTGTCCAAACTGTTGTCTAGTAAACACACTTTTTTAATTGTATTCTAAATTAAAAAGTCTAGAAAAATGGATTTTAATCTATAAATTTGCTCTGGTTCTCCTGTATATTTGGAAGATATGCTTATGGTTCATAGGATAGACATTCAGATGGACTCAATTTCTTAGATGTTCTTAATACTCACAAAAGAATAGTTACTACATTATGCTGAATATCTTCACCAGGATTACACCACCCATGAAGAGCAGAATTATTCCCTAAATTTTTATTTAGGTTTGACTCTATTCTTGATCATACTCCTAAAGTTAATCCTCATCATGTATGGCACAAACCACAGAACTATATTTAATTGTTCATCCAGGAAGTATCAGGGTGCTTTTTTTTTTTTTTTTTTGTATGTGAAGGAGGCAGAAGAGTTAGAAAAACCATTCCCCAATGTTATTTTGCTTGGACTTTCACCACAAATTGGGAGTGGGGTGGGGAAGGAGAAAGTTAAACACAGCCGAAGTATCAAAGGGTTAAGAAATAAGAATTGTTATCAGAGAAGAACCTGGCACAGACTTCTCTTTTAGAGACTACATTTGGTTCACATCAAACAGAGTGCACCTTTGTTCCTAATGGGGCTGTGCGTCAGTAAACAGAGGCCTCTGCTTACAAAAAGCAGAAGATAAATAGGCTGGGAAGGCTGTGTGTGAGATGATGAAGAGGAGCAAGCCCTTGATCGTGCTCTGAGCTCTGGCAGGTTTTTCTTTCTTTTTGCCCTTTCTCTTTTCACTGTAATTATATCCCTTCGTCAGTGAGTATACAACCTCAGCTTCCCCCCACTTTTTAAGCCTTTGAAGTATGCTCTTTCAACAATTATGCAGAGGATACTCAGACTCTTTTTTCTTTCCTCTTAATTGTAATGTGCTTGGCAGAAAGGGAAAAAGGGACTTCATCCAGGATTCCTGCCCCAAGTTACAATTAGTCTTTCCCCATCATCTCTTCATTGCTAGGACTTGTTGTTCTGTTTGGATGCAATTACTGGGCAGTGTTTTAAGATGCATACTACTAGTAATTTCAGGACGAGCAGTGCTTGCAAATGGGCAACCCCTGTTATTACTCTTGTCATTGCACTTCTGCTGCAAATTGCTTGTAAATGTACGATATCTATTTATTTAGATAATCTATACAGGTAATCCTAGATGTATAACCACAATTAAGCCCGAAATTTTCATTGCTAAGCAAAGCAGATGTTAAATGACTTTTGTTCCATTTTACTACCTTTTTGCTATTGTTATTAAGTGAATCACTGCAGTTGTTAAGTGAATCTGGCTTTGCTTATTGATTTTGCACACCAGAAGCCAGCTGGGAAGGTTAAAAACTGATGATAACATGAGCCCAGGACAGTTCAATTATCATAAATATATGCCAATTGCTAAGCACCCAAATTTGGTCAAGTGACTCAGGGGTGGGTTCTAAAAATTTTTACTACCGGTTCTGTGGGCATGGCTTATTTTGTGGGCATGGCTTGATGGTCATGTGACAATTATTTAGGATTTAGCAGAGGTACTGGTCTACCTGCTTGCAGAGCTGTACTGATCTACCCATTTATTTTTGCAGGCACTGGTCTACCCATTTATTTTTGCAGGCATCGGTCTACTCATTTGTTTTCTTTTAACACTGATCATCTGACTAGGCGGAACCGGGCAGAACTGGGCGGAACCCACCACTGATGTGACTGTGGGGGTACCACAATGATCATAAGCATGAAAACCAGTCATAAGTCACTTTTTTCAGTGCCACTGTAACTTCACAGTCATCAAACAAATGGCTGTAAGTCAAGGAACACTTGTACAGGTATTCCTCAACTTATGACCGATTGCTTAGTGAACATTTGAAGTTACAGCAGATCCCCTAAATGTTACTTATAATCTGGTTCCAATGTTCTGATGGTCAGCCCCTCTTCCCCATGGTCACATGAATGCCTTGGCAAACAACCTGCATTTGAGCCATTTGCAGAGCCTCTGCTAATGTGACTGTGATTTACAACATTTGTGCCCAAAACCGACATTTCAGCAAAAATGCCCAATAACAGACAATGGATTCACTTAACAACCATGACATTAGCTTAATGATATCACATTTGTTTAATTAATGCTTCAAAATGGTTGTAAAATAGGATCAAACATATGCAACCTGCTTTATGACCAGAGACATAAGTCAAAGATTACTTGCCAACCAACCTCACCAAAGTGACTGTAAAAAATCCAGAATGAAGAATAAATTTCTATACAAGGAAATAGCTCTCTTTTTCAAAAGATATTTTAAAAGAATTATAATATCAGTATATTGCTTTATAAAGGTAAATACTCCATACAAGTTAAGCTAGATTCTTGATGATTATATGAATGCCAAAACAAACAGCAAAGTAACATGAAAGGGATGGAGGGAGGGGGAGAGAGAGAGGGAGAGAGAGGGGGGGAGAAGGAGACAGAGTGAGCCCAAATCATCTCTCTGTTTCTTTATCAAGGGGAGGATTAGAACTTGTGGTCTCCTGGTTTCTAATCTAGCATCATGACCACTATGCAAACTGGCTTTTTTTCAAATCCGATCCTGCTTAAGCTTCAGGGATCAATCTAGGTAAGCTAGGTACTGCCAACTGCAGTGACTTGAATTCATTTTGATGCTGATGGCTACCTGAACATTTGTCTGTGGGCTTTTCTGCAACAACTCAAAAGCGATTTGTCATTGCTTTCTTCCATGATGCTTGTTCAATTTTGCAGCTAAACTAGGATTTATCCCTTCAAACCAGTATCCAGATAGGCCTTTTTTGGCAACTTTTATCCAGCTACAGTCACCTACTTCCAGAGGTTAATTATAAACAGAGTTCTCTAAGCTGAGAATCATTAAAGTGACTTAGAAAGAATAAATAAGATAGATGTTTTGGATTTACCTGTCAAAAACTCAGAAAGATATAAATTAACAAAATGTGAACATTAAAACAGCCCAAACAGCTTTGTTTATGAGAAAATCTCTAGTAGGTATAACCAGCCCTATTTGTGCTCCCATATCATCAAAAGGTGGCATCAAAATAACATTTTTTACCTTCATGGTTTAATTTTTAAAACAATTACATTTAAATCACAGCATTAAACATCTGATAAATTTAATGTATGAATTGATAATAACCTTCCAACCCTAGATGCTCATCTCAGCAAAAGAAGCAGATATATCCTAATATAGTTATAGTCATTTGAGCATATAGAGGGAGGTATTGTTGTTACTATTTGTAGTTATCAAAGAGTGGAAACTTGCCTAATCCTATTTTAAAACAAATCAGTGAAATCTGCAAGGAAAACAAGAACAATTCAAGTGTGTGGTAAGGAATTAAGGATGAGTTCTGACAAAACTTTCTGATTAGATTGATGCTTTGAGTTGAGTGAAAAAAAGATACTTTCTGTGTGTATGTACATGTGTGCATGTGAGACAGAGAGAAAGAGAGGGATTTAAGTGACTTAGCCTTTTTTAGTAGTCTGTAAAGATTCTCAGTCATCCAGGTCATGGTTGTCCCAAAGGTGCTTTTTCAGGAGGCAAAGAAAAATCAAGAAATCCAAGTTGCCTCCTGAAAAAGCACCTTTGAGGCTTCTTTAGTAGTGTTTGATTCCAAATAAAACTAAACTCTTTATTTATTTATATATTTATTAATACGGCCAAAATGACAATGACAATTATATAAAAATACCCAGCCCAGCCCATTATTTCTACTCAACAGTAAGCAAAATTGAAATAATTGTAACTTCCTTCCCAATGAATATCCAGACAATGATATTAAAGTGAGTGTATCTTGTGAATGTTAAATGGGAGAAAGTCACCTTAAAATGATTACATCTACGCTTATAGAAAATACAAATAATAGAATAGAGTAACAGCCACAGCAAAAGAATAAATTACCATAATCGTCAGGCATTTTCATTTCAAACTTTCTCAGCAGTGGGATCCAAAACTTTCCTTTCCTGCAGCCTTTGCAAGCATAGCCTATACATTTTGTCTTGTGGTGATCATGTTGCCTCTTTCTCCCTTCTTTAAATATGCCAAGAATTTATGACACATATTCATATGTTCAATACATTGTTAAAACTGAAATTAGAAAGATGTCATGGCAAATGTATTGAAAACAGGAGTAGAAGCTTGGTAACAAGCATTAAATGCCATTCTCATCGCTGTTCTGATGAAAGCCATCAGTAAAGGAGCCTTTGACATTTACCAGGACTCTGATTTAATGAAAAAGGGATGGGGGGAAAAGATGGAATAACTTACCCTGAAAAATACATGATTTGAGGGAAATGGAGGCCTTATGCACATACAGCTCAATCCAATAAAACCATAAATTAGCATTAATTTTTGCCACATGGATTGAGATTGGTTATGTTTTAATTATCCTTTTATATGTTTGCATTTGACATACAGTCTTAAGGAAGAAATGTTATTATATGAGGCCAGTTCATATAATTCCTTTGTGATGTGGGACTATTGCAAAGTATTTCCCATTGCAACAATACTAACAAATGAATATTTCCATCAGACTGATTTCTTTCATACTAGTCTGAATCCCACTACAGATTGGCTTTCAGGTCTGTACAGCAGAGCTGCTCCCAAGTTACAGTGTTTGGAACAAACAGGAAAGTGCTATGATGTTTTATTTTTGCTTTCCTGAATCAGTTGGGATCAACAAGTTGTGCTCAGCCAGGGTTAGGCTGGCTGAGCACAATCTGGGTTTTTTTTAATCTTAATTTTAAAAGTCCATGCCTCAGAGGAAAGCTACCTTGTCTGTTTCCTGCAGTCTTCTGTTTGAAGAGAAAGAGAACATAAGGACCCTATTCTAGATTCAGTACTAAATCATCATGGGTTTGTTGCTGAGGCCAGAAGTTATCAAAAGGTAAAAGAAACCATCTTCTTCTGAGCTGGTTATGCATTGTCCTGGACACTGATATCAATGCATTTGAAGATTTTAATAGGTGTCTTTCTCAACTTCCTCAGATGATTCTTTAGGCTATTTGGAAGTTGAGGTGAAACCTTTCTACCTCAAGTGCCTGGAAAAGCAAGTGCAGTAATGAACTCATAAAAATAAAATTACATATGTTAGGGAAAGAAAAATAGTAATTAAAACTGAATGTTTAAGAGTTTTGAACCTTGACTTTCTGCATGTCAGAGAACTGTTATAACCACTATAATACTAAGAGATTCCTATAGAAGGAATCACAGCATTTCATATAACATGGTGAAATAAAAAGAAAGAAAAGTGTTTTCCCAGAAGAGTGGAGTTGTTCAATGGGAGGCTTCAGGAACTGGCAGTCTGGACTGAATACCTGGCAAGTTGCTGGCAAAGTGCCCCATCTGCACATAATTTTCTTAAACCAGCCAGAAATCAACACAGGACAGGAGCAGCTTAAGGATATAGTGCAGATATGCAGGATTACCCTTAGTCACATGTCATCTGTACAGCATTGAAGAGGTTGGCAGATGATTAACCCTGACATCTGGTGGTTGGAACAGACTTTAGAGCATCCCAGGGAAATGGGCTTCTCTAGGCACGTGATTGCTTTTCCTATTTCATTTCCTTATTAACAAAGGAGTTAATAAGGAGTAGAAAATTGTGGAATCATAGAAGAATAGATAGCCTAGTAAATACATCAGTCACATTACAGCCCTGCTCTCAGTATCACCAAACCTAAAAATGCTTTCAAAGGAACCAAAAACTATTATTATGAAAGTAATTACTGATTTATGTTTACATGTGATTTTTTAAAAAATCCTGTAATCTAAGAATAATGTATGCTCACCTTTTACAGTCTAATTTTCTCCCGAACCTCTTTGTGTTCTTTTCATGGTCTCTTTAATTTGATTGAGTCCGTTCTTAATGTTTGGTTCGTCTGGCAGTAACCATGAATTTGCCCAAGCACATTCAGTGTTTTCTGAGTGTCATAACAGGCTAATGAAAACTCACTTGAGTAATGAAACAGTTGCTGTTCTAAATTACAGGGAGCTCTCACATTTTGTCAAGTCAACACTAGCAGGTCGGATAAAATATAACAAAAATGAAAAATAGTCTGGCAGTATCTTGTATCCATGATTTTCTCTCTCTCTCTCCCTTCTCCAGCTGGCTCTATCTAAGGAATTTCCCAATATCTTAATACTGATTTTCATCAGCCTGTTTAGCCATAATGCACATCCTTTCCACAGGGAAAGGATTGGGCTTCAACCCCTTCTAGACAGATACCAGCTGGGCCCTGTCACTCTTTCCATAAAACAATTTGAAAAATCATCTGTCACTTGCAATAAACTGTGCTTTGACGGGTAAATAGCCTGTAAAAACTTTGTTGATACTTTATATTATGCGTGTCTAAACATCAGGCCTCTCTACTTCCAGATTGTTACAATGTCATATCCATCAGCAGAACAATTACGGGCATTTACCTTCTAGCGTTTTACTGTGGGTTTTTTTAAAAAAACCAAAAAAAACCAGAGATTACTGCCATATTTCTCCCATATATAGGATTCTTACAGGGTGTTCCCAAGTATTAATTGCTAGCTTAACAAAGGCAGGGGAAATAGCACGCAGTCAGTTTAAGGGGGCAAATTCATTTTTGGCATCACTCCACACTGATTCTAGTTTGGTCTGTTTCCTCTGCATACTAACACGCCTCCAGGGTGGGGAAGGGGACTGCCAATATATTCTCCTGAAAGTTCCCTTATCCCGTTTAACTCTAACTCTTCTGAAATGAAGTGTGTGCATTTTTTTCCCATTCACTCTTTTCAGTGACTATTCAACAGACATTTCTCTTATTTTGTCATATGGGAATTGCCTTTTGAGAACTTAGAAATTAACTCAGTTAGGAACTGCTTGTGCATTTTATTTCCTATTTAAGGAATCTTAGTAAATTAAAAATGGTGTTTTTTCTTAGAATAGAAGAATAGGAGAGGAGAGGAGAGGAGAGGAGAGGAGAGGAGAGGAGAGAACAGAACAGAACAGAACAGAACAGAATAGAATTTTTTATTGGCCAAGTATGATTGGACACACAAGGAATTTGTCTTTAGTGCATATGCTCTCAGTGTACATAAAGAAAAAATAAAATATATTCATCAAGAATCATAAGGTACTCATAGGATACTAATAAGCAATCAAATCATACTAGGAAACAATAAAAACAATATAAGTTGTAAAGATACAAGCAACATGGATATAGCCATAAGTGGGAAGAGATTGGTACTAGTAAGGATGAGAAGAAGAACAGTAATACAGCCTTAGTAGTTAATTTGACAGTGTTGTGGGAATTAGTTGTTTAACAGATTGATGGCATTCGGGAGAAAACTGTCCTTGTGCCTTGTTGTTCTGGTGTGCAGAGCCCTATAATGTCATTTTGAGGGTAGAAGTAGTTGTAGTAGCCACACCTTTGATCAATTTGGATCATCATAGCTTGCCTTTGATTTGCAGTCATTTGTCATTTTGGGAAATATTTCTTTGCCTGGGTTAGACAGGAAAGAACACATTAAATTATGAGGTTTAGTGTCCCTAACAAAAAGTTTTAAAGGTGGTCACCTTCAAATGCATTTTTTGCATTGGGTAAACGAGCTCCAAATCAGACCAAGAAAATTATTTGAAACATGATGTTACATGAGTCCATCCTAAACTGAAAGTTAATTCCAGGAGATTCAAGTTCCCAGCTTGTATATTATGCTATATAACAACTACATTCCATACAGGTTTTTTAGAGCATTCAGTATGTTTTAATATGCAATATTGTAAAAATTGAACCAAAGATTAGGGTGGATTAAAATAATACAAGCAGAAGTTTATTCTTGACATAAAAGAGCTGATATTAGTGGGTGGTTCGTGAAATATTTGAGGTTGCTTATCTTATTCTAAACTATGGGTGGGCATTCCCATTAGCCCTGCCTAATAGTTAGGGACGATAAAAGCTACAGTTCAATGTATGGATGGCTACAAGTTGCCCTGTGCTTAAGTATGAGATTCACAATTTATAATGCTGACAGTGCACTATTACCAGAGATTTCTATGGCATGAAATGCCTGACAATACTATAAGATCATTTAGCAATTGTGACCAACTTGTAAGATGTAACAGCCGAAAACAGCTATTCATGCTACGTTAATCTCCATAATTAAACAATTGTGATAATTTATACTTAGATATGTCCTTAAAAGGTGATCTTCCCAGTTTCCAACAGCCATACCTTTAGATACAATGCTGTAGAATGCCAGGAGTCATAATTCACTTACTGATAAACAAGATTCCATTTATCTGCTTAAAAAATTGCACTTTTATCTGCTTTAAGAAAAGTTTATGCAGGTCCAGCTAGAAATATGTTGAGGAAGGATAACTTGTCCCTTAAATCATGGACTTCAATTCATATGATCATTTTTGTTGGTGAGATGTGAGATTTGAGATGCCACTCATTTCTTGGGATACTCTAAAGCAGGGTCACCAACCTTTCAGACCTCAGGGACCACTAAATTCATAATTTTAAATCCCATGGACCACTAATATGATCTGCCTAATGACCGGCTGCATGGGCGTGACTAGGTAGTCATGTGACTGGGTGGGCGTGGCCAACTCAATGTCACTCACATCAAGGGTGCCTCGCCAGCCTCTACTCGCCCCTCCCCTCCCAGCCACTCCTCGCCTGCCTGCCCGGGCTCCTTAGGGCCCAACAGGAAGCAGTTGTTGGAGCTAAGCAGCCACCATGAGAAAGAGTTGGCAAAACAGCTGGCTCAGGTCAAATTGGATCTAACCGAGAAGGAGGCTCAGCAGAAGCACCTTACTGATTACTATGAGCATATCCTTTCCAAGCAGAGGGAAGACCTGCGGGAGTGCAAGACCAGGTACTGGTGCCTGGAAGCTCAGCGGGCTGAGATGGTCAGCCAGTTCCAGGCCATGATGTAGTCCCACTGGAACAAGGCCTCCAACTCTTTGCCACCAGTGGCACTTCCCTCCAGCCTTCGCCCAAAGCCCTGCACCAGGAGGCTGAAGCAGACCCCAAGTCGGAATTTCTTTCCCCATTCGGACCCGTACAAAAAGACCCCAAAGGGGGAGACTCTCTGAAGCAACACAAATGTTCATTGCATGTATCTGGCCCAGAGGCCATAGTTTGAGGACCCCTGATTTAGTGCAATATAAAAAAAATGCAAATAATTTTTCTGCAGACCACCAAAATTTTCTTGTGGACCACTGGTTGGTGACTGCTGCTCTAAAGCATTTGTGTATTTGCTTCTTTGTATTCTCTGATCCTTTACCATATCATTCCAACACTTCTGAAAATACGGACAGTTCCAGAAAGCAAATTCAGTCACATAATTCCTTTTCTTATATCCTGAGAACAGAAAAATAAAAATGCATAAGCTAAACTTCTACCTTATTATTTCATAATGCCTATATGAAATAAGCTCCCTGCTGCCAATGAGTGTTTAGTCCCTGATGCCTGCCATCAAGGGCAGGCTTCAAAAGCAATTGAGACATGTGACATCTAGGGCTTCAAAAGCAATTGAGACATGTGATGCCAGCGGAAGAATATACAGTATAATAACATAGCAAAACATATAATTAACACTAATTACATATCACCAAACCCATAATCTTAATGGCCCTTGAAAGAGGTAGATCCACAAATTTTATGTGATATGCAGATTTCACTAGGCCTCCCAAATCATGTTCTTTCAATAGACTAAAAGGGAATGAGTCTTAATTTCTTCATGGTTGCTAACAAGAGCAATCCTGAGAGTGCTTTGCAGGAGCAGTTATCCTAAGATCCCCCAAAGCCTAAAGGGAAGCACATGTTTTTTATAAGGGGGAAAAAGCTGCCTTTGTAAGTAAATATTCTCAGTCTTACAGAATTGGCTTTCCCGCAAGATGGAAAGATAGTTACTTATAACTATCTTACTATATATATTACTTAATATATAACTATATTACAAGATAGAAAGATAGTTAATGCAACTGAGAGAGTCCAGAGATATTTCACAAGAAGAGTCCTCCACTCCTCTGCTCGCAATAGAATACCTTATGCCACCAGACTTGAAATTTTGGGCTTACACAATTTAGAAATACGCCACCTTTGGTCTGACCTAAGCGTAGTACATAAAATTATCCACTACAATGTCCTACCTGTCAATGACTACTTTAGCTTCAACCACAACACACAATACACGAGCACACAATAGATACAAACTTATGATAAACCGCTCCAAACTCAATTTGGAGAAAATATGACTTCAACAACAGAGTGATCAATGCCTGGAATGCACTACCTGACTCTGTGGTTTCTTCCCCAAACCCCCAAAACTTTAACCTTAGACTGTCTACTGTTGACCTCACCCCATTCCTAAGAGGTCTGTGAGAGGCATGCATAAGTGCACCAACGTGCCTACCGTCTCTGTCCTAATGTCCCTTTTTATTCATATCCATTTCATGTATTCATAATCATGTTTATACTTTTATCTGTTATCTTATATATGCTTGACAAATGAATAAATAAATAAAATAAAATACTTTGGGCCTGACATAAGCAACTAAGGCCTCACAATTACCTCAGAAAATGTATTAACCTAAAGCACAGTCAGCAATCCAGGGGCTGCAAAACCTAGCTTGCTTCTCCCACAACACATCCTGAGTGGCTGGGCTTCAATTTGGTGTGGAAATCGGGTTTTGAGTGTCTTCTAAGAGGTAAGATGCCTTAAGGTGAAAACACATTTTCAAAACATTTAGAAATCTTTATAAATTGTAGTGGGTTTTGCCATGTAGGGCAAAAGGGAAAAGTGAGTACCCATTTTATCCTTTATGGCCCTTCAGAGTGAAAAGAAACAAAAATTTATTTTGGTCCTCCTCATTTCAATTACATCATATCTGTACTACCCGCTTCTCCTGGGCTAGTTCATGATGATGACCATCAA